>NW_027280723.1:235000-240874 GCF_046629955.1 Centroberyx affinis
CCAAAGGCTTTGTGGCTGTGGACTTGATCCAGCAGGGAAATTGGGAAACCTCATTAGGAGAATCAAGTCCATCAGCCACAATGTGTAGGCAGCGGCTGTAACGGTTATTAACTGTCTCCATGACACTTCCTCCCCCTCTTCCCAACCTTTTTAGTCAGTCCTCCCTTCATTAAAACCTCCTATCTTCCCCTTCCATTTTACTCTAATGTATTGAGTTTATTTTTACACGGACGGTATAGCCTCACAAGCCAGACGAGTCTTGCGTTACATTACATTATTACATTATGTCATTTAGCAGACGCTTTTGTCCAAAACCACTTACAACTCGCATGCTCACTTGTGTGATCAACTCACGAGACTCGTCTGGCTTGCGAGGCTGGGGACACCGCACATTAATCAACATTTCTGTAAATGTGCCAGTATTAGCCAGCTGGCTAGATTTTCAACTGTAGTCCCTCAGCATGATGCTAAAATCAATTAAAATGACAATAAAAGATACAAGCCTCATGAAGAAGTAGTAAAAAAAAAAACACAGAGGCACAACCCCTGCTTCAGTCTTCCCTCAGTCTCCAGCTCCCTCCTACTTTCTTTGCAAGGATTTCTTTTTTCCTCCATTCCTTGACTTTCATTTGAGAGTGAAAAGAATGAAAGCTGCTCCACTGCCGCATTGCATTCACATTCCTTCACATCCAATGAAAGCATCTACGGCTCAAAAATCACAGAGGTTCAGTTCTTGATGGCTGATGGACTCCGGTTCATCCTCATAGCACAGTGACATAATGAGAAATAAAGTAGACGCACTTTTCCCCTCTGCTGCTCTTTCAAAATAAAAGTGTTGTGTGGAGCAGCTAGAATGACACATTGACGCCTGGCTGATGGCATCGCTATGCCTCTAGTGGAGTTCGACAGTTAGAGAGCGGTGTGTTGCAGCTCTGGATGTCAGTGTGTGTTGTGGCTGACAGGGTCCTGTGATGCGAGGCGACAGCATGTTTCACCGATACACACCACAATACCTCTCCGGCCTGACACACACACACGCACGCACGCACACACACATACACACACACACACTCAGCAGACAGAGGCGACACCATTACTCCTGACCCTGCTGTTTGCGTCTCTGTCTGTTCATGTGTGAGTTTGTGTGTGTGTGTGTGTGTGTGTGTATTCATGTGTGGTGGGTTGTAGGGTGGGTGGGGAGGGGGGTGGCTGTTGCCATGGTAATAGGACCACCTGATTACATAAGTGATGACAAAGGCGATGTGGGTGGTACGGTGAGAATGAAGCAGCTTCACATGTATGCAGCATCCACAGATTCATGTAGAGTATAGCAGTTAGTTATATATACAGCATTTAGAAACAGGATGTGATGCTACTATCCCTTGTGCCATAATCCAAAGTGAGCATTCATATAGAAGCCCAATTCAGAGTTTAATACAATGATATACGACCATAATGAATACCATAGAAAGTATAGTATATAGGAATAGGAGATCAAAAATGTGATGAACATGTTTTCATTATACAGTTGTTCTATCTTTATCTGTCTTACTATCTCTCTCTTTTTAAGGGTTTTTTGACAAAAGAAGTGGTGACCTTTTGTATATAAAGGCAAGTCAACTTGGGCTTGGGCTGTCAGTCCTCAAGTGCCCTTTTTGAATAGAACTTTTAAGATACATATTTAAAAAAAAAAGAAGTTATTTTCATTGTCTAATACAAAGGTCAGGGTGCCACTCTCACACAGGCAGCCCCCCCCCCTTCCCTTCTTTGGACAAGTGAGAGCATGAGCTGCACTTACACAGTCCACTTCTGGCTGATGGGAGTTACCGTTTTAACACAGGTATTCATGGTGTGACATTGACTGTCATCATAGTATAAAGCAAGGAATCTCTGTCTGTATGTGTGTCCTTCGCATATCTCGAGAACCGTTCGTCTGATCTACTTCACACTTGGCGGGTGTATTGCTGGGGACCCAAGGATGTGCAATGTCGGATTGGACATGCAACACGTTCAATATTAATAAACTTTGAATAAACAAGCGAACAGCGCTCTGTGCAGCAGTGGGGCTCAAAGCAAGCGACTGATAGCCTACGCCTATTATATGTTTTTTTTTTTGTGAACGGGCATTGCACTAGTTCAATAAACTCAAGAGACAATTTAATGGATGCACAGTGAGTTTGTCCAAAAATGTTACTTGAGCTTCTTATAGCGGCTGTAAGCTAAGTAAGCTGCTAACTCTTGTTATCTAACAGCCGGTGGCATTTTTCAATAGTCTCATTAGAATGAAGCAGTATTCATGCAGCAGCATGTATCTGTTGTGGTTGCTTGTTGTGTCTGGTCAGTTTTCCATCTGGAGAATCGTACTTCGGCAATAGCTTAGGGAGGGGAGAGCGTTACTCATTCAGTTTCCCAACTTACTCATTTTTCAAACCTTCCTCTAACCTCTAGGTTACCACCCTGTACACACACACACACACACACACACACACACACACACTCACACTCACACAAACTCACTAACCTCCTAGCGAGCTCACACAGCACATGAATGCATGAAACAAACAAATCTCTCTCTCTCTTTCTCTCCAGTTCTCTGTCATTCACACTGTCTCTGTCTTGACCTTTCAGATAATTACTTCAGAGCCATTCTCTCCTTGTCTTCCCATTCTCTAGTGTCCTGTTCTCTAGCCCCCCCCCCCGACCCAACAGTCACTCACACCACTCACACACATACACACACACACACACGCTTATTGCCAACTCTGCTATTCCTCAATGTGAATTGGTGATTTAGAAACCTCTCCAAATGAGGAGACAAGCATGGGCTCATTAATTAGAAGCCCCCTTCACCACAGCCCTGCCACCAGTAGTGCTGTAGACACACACACACACACACACACAAACAATTTATCATCTCGCGGATCTGTATATAGGTGTTTCATATCTACTGGTCATCTGCCTCTGTTGGCCATTGTGTGTGTATGTACTACCTTGTGCACAAGTGTGTGTGTGTGTGTGTGTGTGTGTGTTTCGACATAGTAGATTGATAGTGGAGACGTGCTGTGAGACTGTCTGAGCCCAAGGAGATGGAGGTGAGTCGGCTGCCTCACTGCTCCCCAGGACGCCTCCTCAGCACTTCACACACACACACAGACACACACACACACACCAACACATAACCAACTGATGTAGATGAACAGCAGATATGGAACACCTAGTGTATATATAAAGATCTGCTAGTGGATGATTTTTTTGTGTGTGTGTGTGTGTATGTGCTAAAAAGTGCGCCGGTGAACAAACTGCTTTAGTGTGTACGTCCCCCTGGGGCCTGCAGACCAGCATGAGTCAGCAGCTAGTCGGATTTACAGCACATTGATTAAATTAACATTCATTCTGGGACCAGAATATCAACTCATCCAACACACACACACACACACACACACACACACACACACACACACACACACACACACACACACACATACACTTACATGCATGCACACACACCCTGCGCATGCATGTACGCACACAAGCTCTCAGAAATTCACACACACACACACACACACACGCCCACACACCTGCACACACACACACAGACACACACAGTGACCAAGAAATTATTAATTTCTCCCTAGGGAAAGAAAATTGACTCTACAGCAAAAACCGACCGGACCAAACGGCGTATCTGGTTTGCAGGTCGGTGGAAGAGGGTGGCAGGCGATGATCACCTATCCGCTCACTGGAGGAGGACAAGCCTGTTCTTTTAACCTTTATTTCTCCAGGGAGAGTTGGCTGAGCTCCTTGCTCTTTTCCAGCAACATCCTGCTTCATATGCATACAGGATCTCAGATTTGCACACTGGGAGCTGCCCAGTGACCACAGTCTTCTACTGTTGGGCAGTGGGAGAAAAACTAGCGTGCACACACACACACACACACACACACAGTCTTACTTATGTCACTTTTGGGGTATTTACATAGACTTACATTCATTTCCTGGAGATTTACCCTAACCATAACCATAACCACTACTTGCCTAAACCTAACCCTTACCAAACCTTAACCTAACCCTAACCTTAACCACTGACCCAAAAATCAGCTTTTTACCAATTGGGGACACAACTTTTGTCCCCAATTGCACAAGCCGTCCCCAATCAACCGGTCTTAAGTCTGGTTTGTGTCCCTGAAAGTGACTTAAGTCATACCCCCCCCCCCCCCCCAACCCCCCCCCCCCCACACACACACACACACACACACAGAGGCAACACCATTATCCCTGACCCTGCTCCTTGCATCTGTGTGTTCATGTGTGAGTGTGGTAATACACAAAGACAAACATATACTTACTAGCATCTACACAGGCTCCTAGAAACACACACACACACGCACACACACGCACACACACACACGCACACACACACACGCACACACACACAAAGGACGAGACCAAGGCCCAATGACCAACCTTTCTTTTGTACACACAGCGGCAATTAGAACACTTTCCACCCAATTAATTTGTTGAGGGAAACAAGATCAATTAGGCAGGAAAATAAGGCGGCACTTTGCCTGTTTCTCTTTCCCTTTGTTGTTCTATATTTTTTTCTCTCCAATAGGCAGCTTTTTTTATTCGGTAAGCTCTCCTGTGGGAGAAATGCTAACATCGACATAAATGGATTTTTTCACCACACTCTAAAATACTGTTTATGTATGAATGTTGCATCAAATTAGGCAGATCTCTTTGAAGATTGAGAGGCCTGTTTTGTACTCTGCGTGTTTCCTCTCCCTTCGTGTTGACAGAGCTGAGAAATAACGAGCTAATGCTCATATAGTCTTGTTAGGGAATGCATGTGGCGTGGACCATCTACCATGGTGCTTTCAGAATATGAAGGGGAATGTGAAATCAAATCCACTACAGACCTATAGCATTTTGAGTTCCCAGTATGAGCCAATGATATAGAATAGGGTTTGACCGATTGGACTTTTGAAGGCCAATACTGATACTGATGTTTTTGCACTGAAGCTGCGGATATCTGATATTTGTTCTGGATATATTCTGTATTATTAAATTTCAGGACTTTCATGCCAAAAAAATTCAAATAATTACAAGGAGTCAATGTTTCCCCCAGAATTTTGTTCTTTGCAGGGAACAGTATTTAGACCATCGTGGGACACTAAATCTCTCCATTGAAAGCCTCTCATTGCAGATTTTAAGACTGAAGCTGGTTGAGTAAAATCACATCCTTACCTCCATCATATTAGTGGTTCAATGCTGGTTGGCCAATATCTGATTTTTATTTTAAAGGCCAATACTTGCCCAATATATCAGAAAGCTGATATGTCAGTTTAACACTAATATAGAACACAGCAAGAAACAAAGAAACATGGGGTTGGGGGGTTGGAGGGTGGAGGTGGAGTTTGTGTTTGCCCTGCCTCTGTGTGTGAAATACATGTGGTATCTGCAGGTTGGTGTCCAAGCAGAGATAAAAATGTGTGTGTGTGTGTGTGTGTGTGTCTGTGTGTGTATGTGTGTGGGATGGTGGTAGTAAAGGGGGGTGGCTGTTTCCAACTGTTTAACAACTGGGTGTGGTATGTGCAGCTGGCAAGGCAGGGCTTTGCCAGAGGATTTGGGTGATATAACGAATGACCCCCCACCCCCCACATACACACACACACACACACAACCAAAAACATTCGCTAATCCCACCACGGATTCAGGAGTGCTCAGATTTCAGGGGCCTCCACCCCACCAGGAACAACAGGGGCTGTCCTGAGCATGGCTTCACTGATAACACCACACCAGGGCCGGGCGGTGGCACATATCTGCATCTCCAAACCAGTAATACCCTTATCGCAGGATTTCTCTTCCGTCTCACTG
>NW_027280724.1:0-106324 GCF_046629955.1 Centroberyx affinis
CCCCTCTCTCTCTCCCCATCGCTTTCTCTCTCTCTTTTATATCCCGACCCTGAGTTCACAGCAGAGACACAGAGTAGGGTTCGTGTTTGTACAGACGGGGGCTTTCTCCAGCAGTACTTGTCTAAAGGAAATGAGACGGCAGAGTTGAAGTCTGTCAGCCCTTGTCTCTGAATAGCAGGTGGCACAGAAACAGACAGAACAACGGAGTGTGAGGCAAAGAGACAGAGAGAGTCGCTGTGCCAGGACAGCCTGGGCCTCAGGGATGAGTCAGGGAGACGGGGACAGAGAGCACTCGAATAAAAACATTCACTCTGCCCCTCCACACACCACATGCAAGCTCTCTGTTGCGGGAGTGTGTGTGTGTGTGGCACGCACGCACACACACTCACAATAACGCAAATGGACACTGTGAGCAGGCATAGAGAGCTCATCTGGCCCCGCCACACTCGGCACATATGAGCTTAAACTGCAGCCTGAGGTTCATCTTAGCTTAGCTATATAGCTTAAGTCAGTTAGCCAAGGTTTACTCCTCTGGACTGAGCTCCAAGTGGATCATACCACCACACTCCAGTGCACAGAATAGCAGCCACTAACCAGGAAGCCAGTTGCCAACTCAAGGATAGCAAAAGCGCTATGGTGTAGCGCCCAAGCTTGGCACCACACAGCGCTGCCTTGGCTGGTGTCTACCTAGCGGCAACATCACAAATACGCCAGGCATGCACACAAAGCATACAGCATGAAGAGGCAGCTGACCTGAGAGTTTTGAGCTTGCCTCCAGGGCACCAGCAGTCAGTATCTAACACTCTCACTTACTACCGGCACACAACAAAGTACATCAAAGTACACGCTCAGTGACCCATAGAGACACACACAGAGGACACGCTGGATCTATGTCTGTCGCAAGCGGCAGTTCACAACTGTACCATTAACCTTGGAGAAATGAACTAATACATGTGCGCTTTTGTACCCCTTCCCTTTCTCTATTTAATTTGTCCTATAAATGAATTTCCCTAAGGTGCTGTGTCTGACTAGACCTAATAATGCAGGAATCACACAAGAATTCCACTCGTATTGTTCGTAGCATTTGCCGGAGCAGATTCCCAGGCACTTAATAGGAAAAAAAATTGAATAAAAAAAAATAGGTTACAACAAAAAACAATAAGCATGCCTGCCAGTAAACAGTGGTTTGGAAATCCATTTAAAAAAAATGTTGATGGAGGGGGCAGTTCAGAGGGAGGGCCCAGAGGACTGAAGGCTAAATCTTCCATCGTCCCGAGACCTACAGCTTATGTCTTGTTTCCTCATCCCTCCTGCCTTTCTTTGGTCTTCTCCTCTCACTGATTTTTCCTATCTTGCTTTTGTTCTCACACAGTCCTGGTACTCAGAGGGCCACAGAAAAGGGAGGAGAGGATGTGGGTGGAGAAGTAAAAAAGGGGGCAACATAAGGAGGAGAGGGATGGATATGCATCCCTTTGCACCCAATATGAGATTGGCCCAGATGGACTAAATCAATAAAGACATGGAACACATACTGCCTCGCCTCGCCCAGAACAACAAATAATGAAGGCAGAAATAGAAGGAAGAGGGAAATATTTCAGCAAAGGGCTACGAGAGGAGTAAAGGGCAGAGAAGAGGGACTCCTGCTTCTAAAGGGTGAGCTTGTTAGTACGAGACAGAATATAAAAGGACCAAACACGTGTGCACGCGCACGCTCGCTCGGCCTACTTGATGACACACTCACACTAACGGACCTTATCACACATACACATACTCGTGCGACACGTCCCCGCAGCATATTCTAAAGACCTTGTCCCTGTAACATCGATACAACTGCAGCACTTAACGTGCCAGGCGTTGCCATTTACCCGCCTTCCATTCTGCACCCCAACCGACAGACAGAGTCCTGCACTTGGTGGATGGAAGACTGGGAAGGGGGAAGGAAAGAAAAACAAAAGCGATTGATATAAATGATCTGCCGGCCGAGAGAGGCCCCCAGGCAGGGGCGAGCGAAGGTCCGCTCGATACCAATTGATCGTGGGAGGCCCAGGCATTCGTCTTAATTCTGACTAATTAGGGCAGTGGCTGACGAGGAGGGGGTTAGAGGGACAAGTTGTTGGCGTGTGTGCGCGCGTGTATGTGTGCGTGCATGTGCATCAATGGGACCTCCCAGATTACAAAATCAAGCCTCCATGTTTACAGAGCGTGGAACAAGTGGAGGATTAAGGAAATCAGTTTAGGAAACAACAACCATCACCACATTAGCGTCGCTGCCAAAATAATTCCCCTGTCTTCGCTGTTGCCTGACAGGCAGGATGGGACTAAATCCTTCTCTCACTTTTTTTTTATCTTGTTTGTGTGAGAGCAGCTGATTATCTTCTGCCAGGGTAAGTCTGGCCTTTGGTAGCCAAGAGGCAGCAGAAGAGAGATGCTATTCTAGCCTCTCCCATTCCACAGATATACATCAAAGCCTTTAATTGGCAGGGAAGAAAAGCTGGGCTTGATCACCGGAACAATTGGAAAAAGCATGATTAATGTGCGCGGTGTTCGATAACACCATGTGAAAAATGAAGGGAAAGAAGCTCCTGGTGCGCGGATGAGGGAAACAAAGCTGTGGACACTTGAGGCAAATTGCTTCGGCGTGCAATCCCACAGTAGAAGCTGGTAGCGGGAGAGGAGAGAGGGGGATGGGGGGTGGATGGGGGTGGATGGGTGAGGATGGGGCTGGGAGGGGTCTCGGAGTTTAGAGGCAAAGCCCTTTTAAAAGATCGCTGTATTTGGGAGCAGACATTGAGCGGGTGCTGAGCTGCTGAGAGCCGGGCTCAGACTCTGATTTCTATCTGTCACTCCCTGAGGAGGTTGGCAGTGAAAAGTGGAAGTTGGGCAGGGGAGGGGAGGGAGGAGGGGGGTGGGAAGTATCGCCATGACAGAGGGGCAGCAGCAGCGACAATTCTACCTGACTGGAGATCACAATCTGACAACAGAAACACACACACACACACACACACACATGCACGCACAATTCCCTACTCACAGACACTCATGTGAAAGCGCAAAAGCGGCACAGGCCACACAGACAAAAGAGACAAAATATCAGCGCGTAAAAAGTGACAGACAGTCGGCGTATCTGTATCAGACAAGGCGCCATTGTTGAGGAGAGACAAAAAAGCTTAGACAGGCTGTGTTGGCCCGCGCCCTTTGTCACTCACTCAGAGGCCCGGCGCTGACTGAGAGATACACTTGAATATCAGCTACTCGCTCTTGTTCTCCGACACACAGACTTCGCTGCCCTTTCCATCCGCAGCGCCCCGTCCCCCGCCATCTATCCACACGCACGCCGCCTCGCTTCCGCCGCCGACCCCCTGGGCGCTCTACCAGGACTCCACCAACAGAAGGACAGAAACTTAACGGTGGTGTCTGGATATCTTCGGTCGGACTATAAATACCTCATTGGCTCCAGACGCAATGTCACTCTGCTCACATCAAATTAACCAATCAGGGTGGACATGTCCTCTGAATTCTCTGCTCCTCAGCTCAAGTGTGATGTCCTAATGACTGCTGGGCCGTCGATACCGGTCCACACAACAGTAGTCCCTGAGGGGGACAATTAGGGAGAGTAGGTGATGTTTTCCCTGATAAATGTTGTCACTGCTGGTATTGGTACTAATAAGCTGTAATTTGCTGTTGTAGACTGTGATGACACACACTACAACAGCAAAACCTTACACAGACGAGTGAGCGCTACAAGGCTTTACGCTGGAGTGACACAAATGCAATTTCATCAGTTAAACAGGCTGGGATCCACAAACATGCAATGTGTGTGACATAGGCCTGGGTGGTATACCGAAGAATCACTGATACTGATATCATGAATCTCTCAGTAAGAAGTAAGAACTAACATGCGTGCAAATGCGGAACCTAACTACAGTAGGGACAGTGAGTCAATTGGAAATAAAGAAGACCTGTATGGGGCACCAACTGTTAGACTATTACAATGGATGTGTCATTTTTTAGTCTTCTTTGGGACAACATAACACAGTACATTTTACACAACGTGTTGTTATTAACATATCTTGTGTTGAAAAGTGTGTTGTCCAAAAGAAGACACACAGATATGTTAAAAATGACACACCCACTTCATTGCAGATTCTGTGTCAGTCATTTCACATTTTGGCTTCGGGCAAAGACGATGCAGAATAAATCAAAGTTAAGTATACACACTGGCAGAAAACAGCACCTATGAAAGGGAACACAAGCAATTTGTTTCATCACTTGAAGTATAACCACTCCATTGAATATGGTATGGCAAAGAAAAAAGAGGAAGAAGACCAGCACTTATTTATTTGAAAATTAGAGATGTGAGACATTCATTTATACTTTCTATTTCAGAACTTACTGTTTGCATTTACTCTTAAAAAATGCTCATTCATATTTCCTTGCATTGTTTGCAATACATTTAGTTTAGAGCCATGACGCTAATGGTGTTTATGAACGGTAAAATGAATGAAGTAATATATATATATATATATAGTTTCATTTATCGTCATTGAGGTAAATCGGACAATATATTGTGATATGGATTTGAGATCTTATCATCTAGTCATAGACAAACCTTGATGCAACTGAGTGGCAGCTGATGGTTAGGAATAACATTATCCTTTTTATGGCTTTCCTCTTCGATAAGCAAGAGTGAGCGATAAGCTTTCTCCCATCAGAACAAAAAGGCTCTCCTTATTGGCTCTGAGCAAAGGGACCAGATGAAGAATAGGAGGCCGTTGAGGCAGATCATCGTAGATAAAAAACACTCTGAGAACACAGGTGGCATGAGACTGCACTGCGCTGTCTGATGTGTGACTGAGTGACGGCTACCAGTAGCGCAGGGTTGACTTGGCCCATCAGCAGACGTGACACCAGCGCCAGTCTGCAGCGCCAAACAGCAACCAACAATCAGCATGCACGACCGAGGATAAACCCCGCCGGACCTTTCTCCCTCTCCCTCCGTCTTCTTCTTTACCCTCTGTCACCATTCTGCCAGAACCGTGATGGGAGGATTGTTGTCAGTGTGGCAAAGTGGTGTGCTGAATAGTTTGAGACATTGTTTACCCTGATTTGTGTAACCTTGTTAGGCAGTCATCTGACAGCAATTCATCTGATTAGGAGACTTATTCAAATGCGGCACAGGCGGCGAGAAAATACCCGGGAATGAGCCTTGATAGGCAGCATATTTGGGGAAATATTGGAAATTGTATGTAAACACCTTTAGTTACTGTGAAATGTCACCCTGCCACTATCATGTTTTTTAAGAGAGGGAAAAAAGCAAAAACTGCATTCAGCAATCAACTGCAAAATAACAATTCATTTTAAAATGAGGTTACTCATGTGCCACATTGGATAACTGAAGTGATGACTATGGGGTTATTTTGCATTCAGTATACACACAACCCAGTCAGCATTTCATGCATCCATTTACCAAGCCCCTTAAAACTAGCCTAAGTACGACTAAATCTACAGTATCTAATTCCTTTCCATATCCTCTTTCTGAGATCTCCCTCCCACATCCATCCTTTATGCCCCATACCAAGCCAGGTCTTCAATTTAATTCCCCATCTGTGGCCAGCTTGAAATATTATCCAAGAAATGAGATCCGTGACCCTGAATACAGAGCGTGGAGCAGCATAGGGAGAAGGACGGGGACATGGCCTGATTCTGTGGCTAAGAGGCATGCCTTAGCATGGGGAGGAGGCCTGGATCCCCTCCCCAAGTGGCATGGCTAAATATTTGCCCTCCTCCACTTGGCTGTCTAGACGCGTCCACTCAGCCCCCTTCCCATCACTCCTCTGTTCTGTTCAGCGGCGAGAGTTGGCGCGGTCAGCCAGGCAGGGCGCCAAACCCACGACAAAAACTTTCTCCTCGCTGCCAGAGGTCGCGGAAGTTCACCAACCTGGAAAGAATGGGCTTCGCATTTTGAAAACCTCTGGGCCGCCGTTTGGGGAGTCGCGCGCACACACACACCAAGTGAGGGACAGAGGGAAAAAAAACGCTGTCAACTGGTCTTTGTGCTTCCCAATGATTTGGAGAAAGGAACCCTCAGAAGTGAACGAGCAGCCTCTGTGGACTTCTCTGAGTTAGTGTTCCATATTCATTACCTTTTTTCCACACTCACATGGCGGGGTTTTAATTGCCAACAATTCAGACTAAAAAGCTAGATGAGAGGAATGACAGCCATGCCTCTCCAGAGGGAGAAGGGGGGGAGGTCCGCCGCCACCGCTCTCAACCGCATAGACACACAACAACTAATAAGTGCCCTCATTACACATTACTAGATTATCCCCTCGGCTATCGGCTCTCAAGTAAATTTTTCTCCACCGCCGAGACACGCAATCACTGTGCTGCAAGGCGCCAGTGAACCAGCAAACATCACTGCCATGTAGTCACTTAAGCTGCAATACAAGCAAACCTGTACGGATCATCAAACAAATAAACATCTTTGATTGAATAAATGTGTCCTCCCTTTCCTCACAGAGTAGATCACTGACGACAAATGTGAGGGGGAATAGGAAAATTATGACGATTGTGAATTGTATTAACAAATCAAGGGAAGTCATCATAAAATATGAATCATTCCAGGCAACATTGCCGTAATACATTGCCTATGTTGGCCTAATTTGACTTACAATTAGTTGTTACACTGTAATAGAGTTAGTTGAGCTTTTTGTTAGGATAATGTGTATCCAAGCCTCTGTGCTGCCACATAACAAAGAAATCAACTACAACTGATCTAACAAGCTTATTCCATGGAATTACTAGCTTTTTACACACAGCAACTTTCAGCATTGCTGCATGTCAAGCGACCATGTGATGAGGAAGCAATCTGCTTGAGAAGATGAGGAAACATGTCTGTTACACATGCTGTTTTTCATTGCTCTGCACTGGCTGGTTGTTCCGGGTGCTGGTTATATTCTGTCACATTAATGTTGGGGTAGAGGATATGTTGACAGAGAGAGGACATTGCACATTGAGACTGTAGGGCTTTTCTCAGGCTGGTGGCATTGGGACATGAAGACAAGTGTGTGTATGTGTGTGTGAGTGTGGTTGTGCGTGTGCATGTGCGTGTGCGCGTTAGAGGAGAGGGTTGCCTGTGGAGCTGAGCATGTGGAGGCCCACCCACTCACCAGCCTCGCGGCCCTCGTCATTTCGCATCAATCCACAGCCCCTCAATATAAATAGGACAGGCGTCCTAAAGCTACGCAGTACTGAGAGAGGCAATGGCATTATGCGTCGACCCTGGGCCCCTCAGCTTGAAATATGACTACGGCAGCCTGTTGTGATGGCAGTCTGCCTCCCTCACTTGTACGCTACTCTATCCCTCATGCTCCCTCACACTCCGTCTATCTCTTTTGACCCCAACTCCCTTTAAAACATCTGTAAAACAGCCACGTTGGAGCAAAAACACCCAATCTAGAGCAGGAACTAGTGACCGTGGCACACCGAACCACTTGTCACTCCGGTTTTCACAATTGTTTAAGGCTGTCTGACACGAGTCGGCTCGGCCCTTGCCTGATGCAGAACGTACAAAGTGTGCTAAACACTTAACTAAACTAACTAAATGTATCTGGGCTGGGAGGAAACGGAGGCGGTGCACTAAAATAGAGAGTACAGTTCCACACGGTAGGTTCCCCGTGGCATCGCAGAAGCTTCGCACTTCATTACTGCAAGGCCAGCGACGTGTGAAGCCGTTATGTAGGAGCAGTGGCGGGGGGGCGGGGGACTGATACCCACACATAAAGTGCTTTCTGGAAGCAGGATCAAGCCATTCGCATGGAAACATTGTTTAATATATTCAGACAGCTGGGAGGTGTTGTCTGTTGTCCCGGCGTCCACTGACTCAAAGAGGGTGAACAAACAGCTGGCAGGACATTCTCTTGCTTCACATCACCACAGCTCTGTTTACATCTATATTTTTAACAAACTGATGCACATGCATGGTACAATTAACAATGACTCATAAACCATATAAACTCCAAGCTATTGTCATGCAACAGAATCAAAGACCAAAATATGTTCTCCTGTCTCTCACCCAGGAAGCAAATCAGTGTCTTCTACTTCCATCCAGTGGCTAAGAGCAGAATGTCACACTCCTTCATGCTGCTCTTGACGGCAGCACAACTGTATTTCACTTGCGTCTCCACCTGCACTGGCACAGCTCCCAGTAATGCAAAAGTTAGTTGTAAAGTCTTGGCTTATGCTCACCTTAACCTAAAGCAATGCACCATTCTTATCTAAATGTAACACCTTTCTACTGTACCTACCGCTTCCTTAACCCTTCCTGTAACTGGTTTAACTTTAACCTGATTCACAGTCCCGTGATATAACAGAAATAGAACCTGGGTAGATTTCATTCCCTCAGCCATGAGACTTTTGAACAGTGCAGTATGAACAGAGGCAATAAATTAAATGATGGATTGTACAGCACTCTGTATGTGGGAATGAACTGTATGTTTGTCATATACTGCATGTTGTATACTGAATGTATGCTTGTACTGCTAGCTATGTCACAAAACAAATTTCCATGTGAATGCACAATAAATTATATTGTATTGTATTGTATGGCATACTAAGAAGCTCTTTCACTTTTCCTGACCTGAAGTGAACTATGTCTTGTTACCAGCCAATGCAGTTGTCCTGTCTGCATAGCAACAACCTTCTAAAAGGTTAGCAGGGTACAAAATGATTCTGTCTTCGAGGTCTTCTACCTTAGATGCTGGAAACAAATCCTTTATTCAGTGTTTTGGTATATTGTGAGTATGAGGATGTGGTCTCCAAAGGCTATTTGATGGGCAGCTGCCCACTGAATCAAAAAGAATAGCTGATTATTTTGAAATCAACATTTTGATTAGACTAGCACTGGTATGCATAGTGCCCAAAGCGTACAAGTGGGTGCACAAGTACTTCTGCAAACTAGTGTACAATCAACCATTCATTTTCAATCAAGAACTTTATGATTCATGGTACTATCCCTGGGCACTGATTTGACTGCCATTACCAAGCATTTAGCGCTGATTCAAATTTTGGCTGTTGACATTAATTTAACAAGCCAGGCTAGCAGATACATTTTCTACACCCATTTTCATTCAAATGGACAGCCGACAACAAAACAACCGCTAGAAATCATGGGCTGGTCCTTACAAAAGTAGGTAAGATGAATAATGCGTGAAAGAATATTTTCACTTCAGAAGGCTTTTATTCAGTCTTAACATTTCTCTACCGTCTTTGCCTGATCCTAGCAACTGTTTCAGACAAAGAGAGTGGGAGGATAACTAAGCTGAGTAGCTAAACTAAGAACTTCCCCTTTTGATATTCCTTGCACTGACATGACGTCAAGTGGCCATGTTTGTAGGCGTAAATTAACATACCTCATCCACGGAGCAGACGAGACCACAACTCTTTGCAGCGTGTCCAGTCGAGCAAAGAAGGCCTCTAGTGTCGAAGGTGTCTCCGCAGCGCCCGCACTACTCCGGCTCAGCTGGTGCCTCAGACAGCAGTTCAGATGTCTCCTTAGAGCCTGAACAGATCACAAGACAAAGGACCTTTAAATCTGAGGGTTCAGCTGCCGGTTCAGTCCCTGTTCAGGTGTCATCTCAACACTGCAAAAGTACCTGCACTGACACTCCCAGGTGGTAGGATGATGAACAATGAGCAAAGGGTTGTTAAATGTGGAAACATTTTGAATAAAAATGTACATCTGGAAATATTTCTGTAGATATGCTTTATAAGCCCTATAAGCATTGCATTATGTTTCATGTGTCAGTGTGTAACAATGTCAAATTGCATTGTCCCTTTCAAATAAACAAACAAATAAATAATAAAAACTGTTGGCAACACCTAGCGATGCACACCTGCACAGCTGCTCTGTAAATCTAATGATGTGGAGAGCCAGCGATGCACATTTACACACCTGCATATGTGCAGTAAACTACAAACATCTGACAACCTGTAAATCTGTTAATGGTCGAGATTGCAAAAAATATTTTGAGACAATAGGAATTATGTTTTAGCATGACGAGGATAAGTGTATATTTGGTTTCATTATATTCTATCATTCTTTTTTGTTGTGATTATTTATCATGTTTAGTATGCACTTCCGCTGTAATCATTTGCTGTTTTATCTTCCATACGTTCTATTCATTCTATTCTTATCAATATCATATTCTCGGCTGCTACAATGACCCAATTTCCCCACAGGGACCATTAGAGGTGCTCCACTGCTCCAGTTGTTCCTTGCAGGTAGGTTCATACATTCTTAATGCGCTTAATGTGGAAACTGAGTAGTAACATTTGTTAAAAGAGGAATTCAAGCTGTATTTCCTTTTTTTCATTGAAGTCATTCTTATGAACTAAAGTAGAGAAAAATTGGCTTATAAGAGGTGCTTAATATATCTTGAAGCTAAAATGCAACCCAAATCAAATTAATTCACTTATTACAATAATCTTAGATTGTTCCATCAATATGTATGAACTTGAACAACTGCAGCTAGAACCAAGGCTCTATTCTGCGTTACCATCGGGACACAAAACCTTGAGCCATTCAACTGACTGAATTGAAGACTGACATTGCAGGCTTTTATGTACATTGCAAATCTAAAATCCTTGTAATGTATTTTTCAGCTTTTACATTCAAATGAGCATTTTTCATAGTCATGCTGAAAGAAGCAAAATGTTCCCATATCCCTAAAAATCAAGTCAAATCCAGTCTCCCTGGTCCCTGTCTCTGCGTTTATAAACTCAGTCTCCCATTCAGTGACAGCAGAGCCGCTCCAGGATTTATCTCCTGATGACATCATCCAAAAAGTCTTGGCTCTCGTTTCTAGCTTTGAGGAAGACATATTTATATTCACAACCTAGATGGAAATGTCCAAGATAATAGCAATCACATATGCTAATTCTGTTCTACAGTGAATTTTACCTTTAATGCACTTAAATTAAAAATCACTAAAGTAGTCCACCCTAGTCAATGCAGATACACACTTGGAAATTAACTGGAGCAAATTGACTTAATGTGACTTAATGCATGAAAATGGATGCAGACGTACTGTATCTGGGAAATGGGACGAGGCCCCAGATTATGCCCTTACTATAAAAAGGACAGAGTTTATTATAGAAATATTCATATAAAATTGAATAGGTAAAAACAAATAGCCCTAACAAAAAAAAGCAAGAAAATGTATTCAAGATCACCTTAAGTCATTATTAATTTGCATTTGTAGGTTATACATATTGAACAAACTGTCAATGGGTATACTACTAATTTAATACTAACAGCATACATAAATATAAAACAATGTGTGCCATTTCAATTTTAACTATGCTAAACTGTAATTGAAATGGCTGTTTAAGGGGCATTTGCCGCTCCAACGTGCAGATGGCTGTAAGGATCAATAATATGTTGAAGGGGAAATTCAGATCAGTCCCAATCAAGCCGGTTCAAAATTCACAAAGGTCTTTTATATGGCAGGTCTGTTCTAGGACAATTCACATTAACTACAGCTGCACACAAAAAGATAAAACCACAGAAAACGTGTACAGACTTGAGCTTCATAACACGTGGATGACAACTTCTCACTCATTTCTGGCTGTGAAACACCAATTCAGTACAACCAGCACACACCACGTGCTGATCCATGTAGTCCACATGTGAAGCTCACCGTTGTGAGAGGTATTTTGTCGCCCTCATGTGGCCTCATCCACCGAAGTACTCAAGTCAAAAACTTCACTTTTCATATGCCAAGGCAAACAAAAAACTTTTAATTGTCTGTCCAGCATTTTTCACTAAAGATGGAGGCTAAAATACGTTTGTTGATTCGACATTGACCAAATCTGTGATAACTGTGTCTTAATCGATCAATTCCAAATTTATAAATATAATTGTATGGATTAAAAGAAGAATATGCTTAATATTTTATAAGGTAGGTATTATAATACAGGATAATATAAATATTATCCTGTATTATTCCGATTAGAAAGCTGTGAAATTGATAAACGTCTTTCATTTAAGGTTTTCTTGTAAACTGTAAGCTAATGTACCCCGTACTTCTTGTAAGCTAATGTACCCCGTACTTTGCACCACAGACTGTAGTACAAATTCTATGTATACTTAGATTTATTTTTGTATGTTTCAGTTACTTCTTTTTTGTCCAATAAAAAAAACACCTCTTTTATTGCGCATGCACGTCTTCCAGAGTAAACATAGTCCAATGTGACTATCGACATGAGATTCCTACGTTCTCACCTGGACGGGTTTCTTCGGGGGGGTTTTTATAAAAAATAAAAAAATAAAAACTGTTTGGAGCGTCAAACATTGTATCATTATCTGCACAGGCAATCACAAAGGACAGCCGTACTCTTTCGAAGGACCCCAAAGGGCCAAGATGGCTGCGCCCGTGACAGACGCCGGGGAGTTTGAAAGCTGGCTAAATGAGCGGCTAGACTCCTTGGAAGTGGACCGGGAGGTGTACGGGGCGTATATTTTAGGCGTCCTACAAGAAGAGGAGAGCGACGAAGAGAAAGGAGATACGCTTCAAGGAATTTTATCCGCGTTTCTGGTGAATATCCACAGCGGCATGCCCCGCCTAGCTACTACCGCTGTGTTGGAGTCATTTGTTGTTGTCTGCCAAAAACTATCGTTGGTGTCAGCTGTCATATATGGAGCAAGATACTGGCGTTCGTTATAGCAGTCGTTGTTTAACAGGGTCCAGGGACCCAAAGCACCCATACCTGCCGTTCTCTCTTTTATGGATTGAACGTCAGGCCAAACTCCATTCAAAAATCTGGAGTCTGGGGTTAAATGTAGCCTTTCTTTCCAGGTAGTACACATACACTACCTGGTAGAGCATAACTTGTATTCGTTAGGGTCTTCTGGTAAATTCGGCATATAAATCCAACAAGCACCATTTTATTACATGTCACCCTGGTTCACACCACGGTGCATTTTGTTGGAAGAAATTGGTGGGAACAGATGTGAGATTTAATTGAAATACATGCTGATTGATGTACCATCCACTGGACCTGGATCTCTTCATTTTGGATAAGCTGTCATGACAGTCGTTGGTAAACTAGAGCAGGTGTGATGAGTTTATCACGGTCAGCTGTTTCTATTATTAGTTTAAAGGGGAATACTGTTCAGAGAATACACATAACTCAAGAGTGCTGATAAATGTTTTGTCATGTTCTCCAAGTGCAATTTAATCAGTATGTGAACATGAAAACACTCCCCAAGGCTGGAAACCAAACATCAACAAGCTAGCCATTTCTGTTGACAATGACTGGGAAACAGGCGATGTGTACTCTGCTAGAATAATAAATGTGATAACAATACATCTAAATCAAATACACATTGTCTCACCTTTA
Organism: Centroberyx affinis; assembly: GCF_046629955.1. Lineage (NCBI taxonomy): Eukaryota > Metazoa > Chordata > Actinopteri > Beryciformes > Berycidae > Centroberyx > Centroberyx affinis. Next base: position 13,402 of record NW_027280724.1, read on the forward strand.
TGTCTTTTACAACAAAATCATGCTGGCATTGCCCCAGTCTGCTCTTCCATTTCATTTCTACCTATAGAAGACAGAGGTGAATGTTCACTTGTACAAACTGAAGTGTGTCTGGGTGTAATAACAGCATTTTAATGCAAAGACTAAATTTGGTAACATTCTGCTTTAAAGCTTTTGAGTTACACTTAATTATATACAGTAGACTGTGGGATCACTATTAAGAGAAACTAAAGTGCTATAGTCAGTACGGACTAGCTGTGAATGAGTCCAGTGGGTCATATAGTCTTGTGTAAGCTACCGGTGAAATACCAGGCTGTTGTCTACAATGTGTCCCATATGTACAGATTGTGCTGATACAAGGCCATTGGTTAGCACACACAAACCGGCTCTTGAGTATTTAATGTGAAGTATTAACTGTCCTTTGTGTGCAGGAGGAGGAAACCCTGGACGACGTCTGCAGACAGATCATCAATAAGTGGACAGAGAGCTGCGCCCGATCAGCAGCCAAGGGCGATGCTGATGACGGTATTTATTTCATTTAACTTCTATTCACCCAAATTCCCAGTCTCATTGAAATGAGGGAGGGGAGGGGAGACCTGGCCAAGAAAGCTGCATCATGGCCAAGAAAGCAGCATCATGACAAACATAAATGTTTCTGAACAGCAACACACAGCAATGTATGAAGTCAAAATACAGTTAAAAGTCAGATAAAAGAGAGAACTAAGTAAATTTTTCTATTTAAGCACTCCTAAATGCAATACTCCAATATGAAACCAGCAGGCTCCACAAAAATATTTAAATCTTGAACAAACAAAGCAAAAATAGTTTCCGACTGAGTCTGCCACAAGATCCTTTATCAGTTTGAACTCCCAGAGAGATTAACTTTTAGTTTTAGTTTAAAATAATTTGCTTTTGAAGGAGCAGAGTGAATGAAGACACTTTTGTCTGAGTCTGACCTTAGGGGACAGATAACAAAAACAATTCCTGAGACTGCAATCAGAAATTCCACAAAGATTGTTTTGCCATTGCTATTACTGGAAAGTAATTGTCTCTGCACACAACCATACAAGTGTCTGGAGCCTTGAGCTCAGACAGGCGCCCTGTGGCTCAATCTGTTAATGTACCTTCATAATTGCAGCTAATTGCAAGTACTTGTTTATCACCTCAGCGGTCCAACTTTACTTCATAACAGCCAACAAGATCAAATTTATTTGCAGTTTGGCTGTGTACTCTGTGGTAAGCAGAACTCTTTGTGTGTTTCCCCTGTCTGAAGTTGAGGTTCAGGCCATCGCCAGCATGATAGAGAAACAGGCTCAGATCGTGGTGAAACAGAAGGAGGTGACTGAGGAGTCCAAGAAGAGGAAAGAGGCCCTCCTCGCTCAGTACGGCAATATTACAGACGAAGAGGAATATCCTTGGTTTTGCAAAGTGTAACGAGGGTAAGGCTACGTTCACACTGATAAGAATAGCATGTATGTTTCAACTCTGTGTGACTTTTCTTTGACCGTGCACAGGGAAGACGAAGGTATACATCTTAGGTTGTGTCATCCAATGAATGTCTACTCAGAGGTATTCTTAGTCCTTAAAATTTTTGTCAGTTGTTTCCTTGACATAAGCACTGAAGCTGAAGAAGAGGAGTCAACAAGTGCGACTAATTTTCCTGTAAGTGATAAATGTATCCTTTCTAAAGCTATCCTTATGAAAACAGAGGAAGCCATTTATAATCACATTGAATTCAGTTGTTACCTATTGCAATATTAATGGATTATGCAATAGGTGTACAACCATGGGTGTTTACACAAGTAATACACAGTTCCAATCATTTACGCCCCTGTAGTAGTAATGTAGGTAAATATTTAATTAGAAAAACAGATTTGCTTTTGTCCAACTGTCCTTTACTGAGAGTGTCAGCGCTGTTCAAGAACACCAACGTGGAGGAGGTCCTGAGCAGGCAGAAGCAAAAGCGGGATCAGGCTCGCGAAGACGCTCAGAAGAAGAAGGAAACGGACAAGATGCAGCGGGAGAAGGACAAACTCGCCAAGCAAGACAGGAAAGACAAGGAGAAGAAGCGTACACAGAAAGGTGAACGCAAAAGATAAAATGACGAGAAAGGACACTTTGAACGTGAAAGGTTTTGTTGCCGGACAAAAAAAAAAAAAAAAAAAGAATCAACAGTTGATGCCTCTTTTTAACCTAAACCTCATTGATGTGAACATGACTTCATTAAGACCCTCTTTGTTCATTGCTTTCTTCAACAACAGTGTCCTAAATGTTGTGCAGGTTTCAAATCCTGGCCATTAATTTTGTGTTTTTCCCCCTGGACTCTGAAAATGAAGACTCTGGAAAGCTGTTGTCTAGGAGCAAAAGCTGGAAATCTGTACATGCCCTTGCCTTAGAGTCAGTCTTGCTTTGTTAATCAGGAAAAAAAATAGCTGTTCTTTTTATCTGCTACAGTTCCAGTAGGTCTCTGCCAATATGGGGTGGATCCAACTGAAATGTAGCATTGCGCAGCATGCCTTGCCCGAGCCTCGACGCAGCTGCCCCTGAAATGAGCAAGGTAGTCTACTTCTGAAAGACAAATTGGATTGATCACTGTAGGGACGGAGGGAAAATGCCCAGTGGGATGCAGATTTCTCATAAGAGTGCTTGGAGCTTCTGTTGCTGTCCACTCCGTGCCAACATGCTGCAAACGCCTTTCATCTCCACACCGCCACGTTTCAGTGAAGGCAAATGTCCATGTCACATGTTGTTTTAGTGCTTTCATTTTGACGCTTTAGGTTTTAATTTCCCTGTCTATGCAGTTTGTCTGAGAATAAGAACAAAGCAGCGGTCAATACCTTTATACCTCAAATGTATCATGTACCATGACTGAATGTTTTGCAATGGGGTTTAACATCTTTTCAAATTAATAAAATCATTTTGAGCTATTTGAATTGCTTTATTTTTTTTTGTTTCCAGTTGATGCAACAACTACTTACAGAAAAAAAAGATCTGTTTAACAAAACAGGAACATTAAAATTACAGGGACTGGAACAACCCTGCTCATATTCACCAAGCAGGTCAAAAGAGAGCTGATCTAGACTCAGCTAGTCCAGAAAGGCAAAACTGCTCCTAGATAATTATTCTTTAACTTAGCTATGTAATAGATACAGGCCTTGATCCCTGTCTCACACACTGTCATATATCACTGATAGTATTATCAAACATCATTCTTATCTATAATCTGAGGACAGTGTGACTAATTTAAATTTAAAATAAGAAACATCGAAACAAAATTATTTTTTGAAAACAGTTAAGGCATCTTCTGGTCCAGTTCAAACTTTTGACCAAATGACAGTTAAATAAAAACAATGGACTGATTATAGTGCATTTTGTTAACAGAGGAAAAATCAAAGCATCAAAAGATGGAACATTTAACAAAATACCCACCATGTACATTTTAAACGATTTCCCTTATGATTCAGTTATTGCTTGGGAATACCCAGAACGGAGGATGTCTCACATTCCAATAAATAAGTAAAACAATGGGAACATTCACTGACATGTTCAGCATAAATAGTGCCTTTAAATACAAATCTGATGGAGCAAGATTCACACTAATTTTGACCTGACACTAATTAAACAAAATTAATTTAAGATGCGGCAGGATAAATTACATTTCATGCAATTCCTGCACAACAAGACTGAAGCTCCCGGATGCCAAACAGTGCAACCAGTATCAAGCTTCAAAGTGCTCATCTCATAGTAATACTGTATGTTCGTCTACAGTGATCACCACATAGCAGATAAAATTTCTGACACACGACTTGTAGGTCAGTAATAGAAGCAAATGGGAAAAGGAATGGGCCTTTGGTTGAAGTGGGGCCTTGAATTAAACAGCATAATAGAGAACTGCCCATTCAAAATGATGGCAAACAAACACAAATTGTCCGACATTGTTAACTCCTACATTCAATATTGAAGATTTTGATTATAGTTTTCATTAGACTGGTAATAATCAGCATATTCTCAAATTAACCTGCCTATGGGAATTTATACTCAGGATATTTTAATGTGGTTACAATTTCATCAACACATTTAAGATGTGCTTGTTGCCTATTAAATCATTCCAATTTAAAACTAAAGGAGTAAGAGCAGCTGCTCTCCTCCAACGTGGCCTCCCTGACAGCATGGTGATCCGGCTTCTCTGCAGATTTGGGCAACGTCATCTGGAGGGCGCACCACAGCGCTGTGCGGGTCCTTCTTGTGGTCGCACACAAGTCCTTCAATGCCATGGCCAGCAGCAGGGTGTCTATCAAACAGAAGCAAGTTAAGACTGGCAGCGTTTCAGACAAAGCAGCTTATTCCTAACCTTGCACTTCTGATTTACCTCTGTCGTCTCTGAAAGGAGCCCTTCCCTGCCTCTGGCAGTTGGACATATTGACAAACTCCTCCTTGCGTCTGGCTTGGGTAACGCAAATAGCCACATAATGTCTGTCCAGTGCTGAGTTGATATTGGCATGGAGGGGAACGCTGCGCAGACGCTCCATTTTACCCAGAAGGCTCACCACCTGCAACACATGAACACAACCAATCCTTATAATCCTCTCCTGGCCTTGGAACACAACATCTTAAAGTGATATTCCATGTTACTAGAACATTAGCACTATTTCCCGTGTTCACCTTTCAGCAAATTTACTTAGGGTTAGGGTGACAAATATTCAAGCAAAGGTGATGCAGATCCGGAAAAAAGAATTAAAATTATTTAATAGTTAGGAACGTATTGTTTCAAAAAGAACCAAGTTTTAGTCTGCACTGTATATCCCTGTGCCATATGAGGTTTCAAAAAAAGATATTCCAAAAGATTAAATGATTTCCTTATTGGAGTCCCAGTTGCTGTACAAGGTTCAAATAATACAAGTGAACAGAGACTTAAAGAAACCTCTGGGGCAGCAATTCTCTGTGGTTCACTGGTGATTGAGATGAGAGCGCTAATTAGAGCTAATCTTTAGGCAAATATCACCTTATAAACAAGACTGCTGTGACAAAGTTAACCTGTAGATGGCAGTAGGACAGCAATCATAAATTCAGGGGTCTCACCCTTCCTTGTTCTCGTATCTGGTTGACAATCAGATGGTCGACTCTCGTGGGGTTTGGTGGCATTTTGGGTAGGCTAGTGCTGGTCACTGCTGCAGTCCGATTCCCAGGAAATGTCTTGGTAAGGGTAGTTTCTGTCTAAAATTGAAATACAAATATTTACAAACATGACGACATGACACTTGAAATCAGCACAAAAAATCAAATTTTTTGGAAGTCAGAGTGAAACAAGACCCAGCAGCAAACAAAAATAAAAATATATCTTGTCTGATTTGAAGTGGCAGTGATCATCCAAAGAACAAGACTCTGAAGTCACTAATTGTTGTATCAGGTGCACACACAATGATCAAGCTGTATCTTCAGTTTCTCATATTTATATTTATGATATACATTATGATCACACCACACCAGTCCCAACGTTTGGGTGAATGCTTTATCAAGGTGGCTGGTGGTAGATAACAGGACATAAATATATGTATGTATATAGATGATATATGGAAGAGAGATTTCCAGGTGGAATCAATCAGTCACACAGTCACACTAGCCAATGAATATGCAGAATAAGTGCATGTGTGATAAAAATCTTTTTTTTTTCCAAAAAAGGGGCCAACTTGGAAAAGGCATTCAATATATTGATATATCAATAAATATAAGAAAGTGAAGATACAACCTGATCACTGTGTGTGCACCTGATACATCTAGTGACTCAACTTTTTTCAATTCCAATTTTGAATGCACACCTTCTTTCTCTCCTTCTCCAAACACCTCCATTGCTCGTAACATTCTTCTAGGTGGAAGTGAAGCTGGCTCATCGGTCCTCCTCGGTTCTTCATCATCCTCGGGGACCTCGAGGCCGAAGCCATGCCAGGATAAATGCTCTCTCCACTGCAGCCCATCGCATCACTGAGGTAGGGATTGAAAGCTGCAAACTCATTGTCTGACATCATATCGCCCAAATCCATGACGGGAACGCCGCTTCCATAGGGCAGCGAGGATCTAGAGCTGAAGTTAGACGAGTTAAAAGGCATGCAGGAGCGCTTTCTGGGGTCATTTACAGAATACATGAGAGGCACAAACTGCGGTGCATTCCCTGCACTGACTGTGCTGTTTCCTCCACCAAATCTCTGAGAGTTGTGCATGTTCCCCAGCAGGTCAAAGTACAGGTTTTGTGGGAGTCCCTGCTTCTTGTCTCCGTCTCTCATGCGAGTGTTGCTATGGGGTCTTGTGTTGAAGCCTTCTCCCAGAAAGCCAGCCATATGCATCCTGTTCTTTTCCAACTGCATCTCTAAGCCCCCATCTCTCTTCCTAATGCTATCCAGGCCGGTCCCCGCCTGGCCCTGTCCTGGCTGGCAATGGGTGGATGGCCCACCCCCACGACTGTAGTCTTGAATGCACAGTGGGCCTCTTTGCATCTGGTGGGAGTGCTGTGGTACAAACTCTGACACAGACTGAGAGAAAAAAGATGTGTTAGAAGGTCCACAGTTTGCCCTAGGTGGCTTGATCTTGTTCTGCATCTGGCTCTGCTGGCTGTGAAGCTGAGGGTGCTGGTTCATGCCCAGGGTTACAAGGAGTGACGCGTTTCCTGTATGCGTGGCCATCTTGTTCTGGTACTGGTTTGTGGGGTTAAAAGATGCAGAAAGGGGTTTCGGTTGCTGGAAGTACTCTACGTTTTGCGGGTTGAACCCGGGTAGATTTTGGGAGCTACTATCGCCCTGAAATGTCTGTTTCCCCACTCCTCCATTTCTTTCCCTCTGCACTGTCCCAAACTCTCCCACCTGCTCTTTTTGGATCTGCATTGTAGGAGTACTGTGTGTTGACATTGCAGGACTGGTGAATTTCCATTGTTCAGCCATGCTGTCTTCATAGTGCATCTCCATTGGCTGCCTGTGTGTGTTTTGAGGCTCTCTACGATGCAAGCTATCCTGCTCACCAGCCATTAAAGCCTGGAAATTGCTGACAAGTTTGTTGACTTCTTGTGGCACATACTGTTCATTACTCATGGGCTTGACGTTGCTCTGGATGGAGTGGTCCGCATAATAGGGATCAAAGCATCGGCTGCTCATCTCGCTTTGAGGGGCAAAGACATCACTGAGGTCAGGGAAATTATTCATAGGCCCACTATTCCCTCTGTCTTTATCGGCTGAGATGTAGTCATGTTTACTTTGTCTTGTCTGTGACAGGTAGGAGTTCCCTGTGTTGGGCATCGGTAGACCTGGTGGCAGTTTCTGAGGCTGGGAGGTGTAGCTGTCCGTGTCTCCGTTGGAGGAGGTAAAAAGCCATTGTTGAGCGTTACCAAAGGCGTTGAACTGCTGATAAAACTCTTCAAAATATTTGTCCATTGGCTGCGCTTGTGCTTTATTAAAGGACTCGCGGCATGTATGTTTTGGAAGAAAGGCAGGGTTTTGTTGTGTTTTTGACTCTGACTTAAAGTACTGCAGCAAATCCTCTCTCATAGTCTTTGGAGACCAGATGGGCTTAAATGTGGATACGTTCCTGAAAGAAGAATTAAGGACTTCCTTTAATGCTAGCTTTTTTTTTTTTAAACTAATAAAACAATACATGTGCAATATCTATTCAGTTTTTAAAAGCTAAAACTATGAAAAATATGTAATACAATATGACTGCATAATAGAATAATAGATTCTTTGAGAATGAAAACAAAACAAAACAAAAATTCCTGTGATCCATGTATTCTTACAAGTTGTCTTACTCAGATGACTGAATGTTTGACTCACCAGCACTGTGGTAACCCAACTGTATACAGTACATACTGTAATATGCACCCCTCCCCCAAAAGTGAAAACCTTCAGGCTTGAATAACATACCCTTCAGCATAGTAGCTGTCCAGTGAATCTGCTTCCTCCAAAATATTTGACACTAGACCATGTAGATCTGCCTCCCCTTCACACTCAGTACCATCAGTGGGATTCCTTCAACATACAGAAAAAAACTTCCTCAGCATTACCATGCAGCACTCTAATTAAGGCAATTTTCTCTTTGAAAACATTCACATAATAACATGTTATCAACTCCACAATGGGATTTGCACAAAGTACATTTAACTACCTCCAAGGAACAGGCTATAGTCTAAAACCTACTTCAATTTGGCAGAAATTATTATGAGCTTTTAGTTCTTTTTCTGCTACACTATAACACATAACACTACTGAGCCACACTTTGTGTACCAATATACAGGATAGAGTACAGAAGACAGTAATCATGGCATTTATTGTGAACCCAGTTAAAGCTGAATACCTGCTCTTAATATTGTTCTGGGCACAATGGATTAGTTCATAGGGATCGTCGTGAGCATTTTGAGACCAGGGTATGTAGGCTGTGTCCTGTTCAGGCAGGGTGAAGCTGGGGATGGGGATGAAGGGCTGAGCCACGCTTCCGTTGTTTCCGCTGCCTCCAATTACACTGGACTGTGAGGTAAAAAAGAAAATTCTTATCAAGCTACAGCGTTAGAGGCTTTACTTCTATCTTATTCCCATCACACCAAGGTGATGGATTCACATTACAAGATTTATTGAACCAATTAGGCACCACAAGTCCTTCTGGCTTTTTAAGATCACTGCTCTCTAAGAAAGCCTTTAAAAACATACATGACGCAATCATTCAAAAATCTTCAACATTTATGTGGAGTTGCCTAATTGAAATTAAAAAAATGTCAAAATCTTGTCCCACAAAAGTTTAGGTGAGGAAGGGTGACATCTTCATAGATGCCCTCATAGACTTTCTCTGAGCACAATGATCTTGTAAAGTTGGCTGTGAGGCAATTATGATACCCAACTGATTCAACAAATGGTGTTTTCCACCATTAGATACCATAATATAAAAAAAATAGCACTCACTCAACTCCAATTATATAGTTATTACTAATATTTCATTTCACATAAAAATGCTATGGGCCTGCTATCGGCCTGATCGTGCTACAACTTACCTGATGCTTGTATGTGGGGAAGAGTGAATTTGCAAATGTGTTCTGATGCCGGTCAAATGCCATTCTAACTTCCCTTGAACTTGCATTGATTTTAATGTTTAATCAATTATTGACCTGGAAAGGTACATCAAAGAACTCATTGTTAACAAAGTTGATATCTATAACAAAATGTCACATAGCTAGTACTTAAAGTAATGTTACAAATTAAATATGGCTGTGGCTTTGTTTCACATAACGACTGTTAACTGCTGGTTTGGCTTTAGAATAAGCAGTCCCGTAGCCAAATCGGCTAACTGAGCAAGCTAGCAAGCCGACTTTTGCGTCTTGGCTAATTTAGTTAGCTCAAGTTAACGTTGCTTGCTAGATAATGATAACTAACTTTGGTAGTTATTTCTGTCAAAGTTAGCCGGCTAACCGGTTAGCTTACCTCCATAAATTAAGTGACGGAAAACTTTTGGAGATTAATAATTTACACATTTACGATTTCATTATTGTTCTTCACAGATTAAACCACACAACTAATACTAGTCAGTCGACTCTCCCTATGATCTCGAGCTTGCGTCTCAACCCCGCGGAACTTCTTGGCTGTCCTCGCGAACGTCTTGAGCGGCCATTGGCTGATGATGTATAATTTTTGTCCAATTAACATCAAGGGGGGATGGGCAGACCAAAGCGGCATAGCAACAAATAACTACGCAACCATAGACTGTAAAAATTGCTAGCAACGCACGGGCAACATATGAAAAACACATGACTCAACCACCCGATGGTATGTACCACCCTGTATGAAACACGAAGCAATATAAAATCATAGCAATAATAGATAATTCCCCATGACACGCCCAAACTGGCATTCTATTCATGAGGAACACCCACCCTTTTCACATAAATGATGTAAATTCAGTAGTCCACGTCAAATTAAGTAGTATCAACTAATGTAAGTGAGGACAGGGCCTTTTAAGGAGGAAAATGTAAAAAAAAAAAAAAAAAAAAAAAAAAAAAAAGTATGGTTATCTGAAAATACTATTGATCCTTGTTTAGTTGTTTTTCTTGTGATGATCACCATAGTTCACCAACCTTCTTATTGACCATTACATCACTTTAATATGACTATTTTGTTACTTTCTCATATTGTTTCTGTAGCCTACCTATGTATGGTCTTCGGTAGACTTGAATATGATGCGCATTTTGCATATCATGTTTGCTGTCGGCTAAAATCACACATCTGTTTTCATATTCCTATATTCTTATATATATTGATATCTATCCAATTTTTTACATTATTTCATATTGCACATTTCATATTTTTGTATGCCTATATATTCTGCATTCATTCTTTCTTTGTCTCTGTAAGTTCTACTGTTGTTATTTTGCACAACTTAATTTCCCCATACATTTTTATTTCATGCATTCTAATTAACATGTTCAAGGGTTAAAAATGGAAATTGTGGTTGCATATATTTATATAACTCCCATTTGATATATTATTATTTAGATTATATTTTCTTTGCTGTATGTTATTACTATTTACTGCTGCAATGATCCAGTTTACCAACAGGGATCATTATTTTTATCTTAGGCCTATCTTATCATACATAGATAGATAGATAGATAGATAGATAGATAGATAGATAGATAGATAGATAGATAGATAGCCAGATTGATTGATTGATTGATTGATTGATTGATTGATCAACTAATGAGAGTGCCAAGCTTTGATGTGGGTGGGGAAGTAAAGGTGGGAAGTAGTTTCAAGCAGGTTTCAAGACCCCCTTCCGTCTGCCTCCTCCTTTCTCTGAAATCCACCGAGTTCAAGGGGAACTTGAAACAGTCTGGTTGGGCCACGCGACGAGCTGCTGCGTCAAGTCAGAGAGAACTAGCCGGAATAAGATCGAAAAACAAGCGATTCTGCCTTCAAAATAAAAGCATAAATATTGGCACGTTAAAAAAAAAAAAAAGGTTTGTGTGCACAAAGCAGGGTTAGACCGATATTTGGCTTTCATTAAGAAATGGACATTGGCCAGGCTCTGTCATCCACCTCCAATAAGATGGACATGATGCAATTTGATTTCAAATTTGTTCCATAATTTGTCTACTATATTGGTTGTTTATGGGAAGCCCTTATCCCAAATTGTTTGTAGTGCAACAATTTCTGCATGAATAGATTCTTCTCCTTCTTCTTCTTCTTTTTCTTCTTCATTCTCTTCTTATTATTATTACTATTAATTACTATATTATTATGAATATTCATATTACTATTATTGGCATGATACATATTCAAACCCTAGTTCCTGACAACGCATAGAAGTCAAAAGGGGGGGGGGGCATTTTCTACATATCCCTCCTTAAATATATTCTTTCTCTTTACTTTCGTACTTTGCAATACTCAAAAAACGTTGCAACAAATGTTCGCCAATATGCGTTTTATTTTGAAATGTGTTAACGGAAGTCATGTTTCTTGTTGTGGCTGACTTGACCCTAGTGATAGGATCGGAGCTGTAGAAAGGAAAAAAGTCAACCAGCAGCAAGAGAAGCGGAGGAGAAGCACAAAACGGACAGCGTTCACTTCTTCACTACTTTTTCTTTAGCTGACTCTTGCACAGATAGTTGGTCGCAAAACTCCTGATGCTACACACTAAACAGATTTACAGCACTCTGATCTGGCTGAAGCTGTAGCCTACAACTAAAATCACCCAGGAAAATGTTTTTTTGCAAGAGTTGGTGTATTGCACTCCTGCTGCCATTGCTGATATCAGCGCAGTATCAGGGGGACAACGGAATCGCCGTCCCGGAGCATGGGTTTTGCCAGCCCATTTCAATACCACTGTGCACGGACATTGCCTACAACCAAACCATCATGCCCAATCTAGTGGGCCATTACAACCAAGAGGACGCCGGACTGGAGGTGCACCAGTTTTACCCCCTGGTGAAGGTACAGTGCTCGCCGGAGTTGAAGTTCTTCCTGTGCTCCATGTACGCGCCTGTGTGCACCGTTTTGGAGAAGGCCATCCCCCCGTGCAGGTCGATCTGCGAGAGAGCCAAGCAGGGCTGCGAGGCGCTCATGAACAAGTTTGGCTTCCAGTGGCCGGAGCGCCTCCGCTGCGAGAACTTCCCCGTCCTGGGACACGGACACATCTGCGTGGGCCAAAACGACTCCTCCGCCGCCACGGTCCCGCCCGTCCACGTGCCCGTCCCCGGGACCCCCGGTGTCCGGGTCTACTCCACAGCTGACAGGCCTTTCCGTTGCCCGTCTGTCCTCAAAGTCCCCCCCTATCTGAATTATAAGTTTCTAGGGGAGGCGGACTGTGCAGCTCCCTGCGAGCCCTCAAGGAGCGGAGGTTACATGTTTTTCACTGATGAAGAGATTCACTTTGCACGCATATGGATTCTCGTCTGGTCCGTGCTCTGCTGTGCCTCTACCTTATTCACAGTCACCACCTATTTGGTGGACATGCAGCGCTTCAAATACCCTGAGCGGCCCATCATCTTCCTCTCTGGCTGCTACACCATGGTCTCCATAGCCTACATAGCTGGCTACTTCCTGGGGGACAAGGTGGTGTGCAATGACAGTTTCAACCCTGACGGCTACAAGACCATCGTCCAGGGCACCAAAAAGGAGGGCTGCACCATCCTCTTCATGATGCTCTACTTCTTCAGCATGGCCAGCTCCATCTGGTGGGTCATCCTGTCCCTCACCTGGTTCCTGGCGGCGGGCATGAAGTGGGGCCACGAGGCCATCGAGGCCAACTCTCAGTACTTCCACCTGGCGGCCTGGGCGGTGCCGGCCGTCAAGACCATCAGCATCCTGGCCATCGGGCAGATCGAGGGGGACGAGCTCAGTGGTGTCTGCTTCGTGGGCCTCAGCAGCCTGGACCCTCTGCGGGGCTTCGTGCTGGCCCCTCTCTTCATCTACCTGTTCATCGGGACCTCCTTCCTCCTGGCCGGTTTCGTGTCGCTGTTCCGCATCCGCACCATCATGAAGCATGACGGCACCAAGACGGAGAAGCTGGAGCGGCTGATGGTGCGGATCGGGGTGTTCAGCGTGCTCTACACCGTCCCGGCCACCATTGTCATCGCCTGCTTCTTCTACGAGCAGGCCTTCCGCCCCCACTGGGAGCGCAGCTGGGTCAGCCACAACTGCAAGGGCCTGGCCATCCCCTGCCCCATGCAGGCCGCTCCCCGCATGACCCCGGACTTCACGGTCTACATGATCAAGTACCTGATGACGCTCATAGTGGGCATCACCTCCGGCTTCTGGATCTGGTCTGGCAAGACTCTGCACTCCTGGCACAAGTTCTACACCAGGCTGACAAACAGCAAGCATGGAGAGACCACTGTGTAGAAATTAGGCCAAGCAGCGGGACTTCTTTCATATGTTGTCAGGACTGATGTGTGTATTATCCTCCCCAAGTGATAGGTAAGTAGCACAGAGTTTAGCTTAGATTCCTACAGCGTTTGTATTCGACTCAGTTGTATAGCCATACATGCATGCCAAATTGAGGGTTTGGGTGTTAGGGTTTGACAAAAGGACAAGCTGGATAAACAAGGACCGAACCTGACTGTCTGAACAAATAACAAACATGGCTACTATGGATGCCATGTGCTGAGATGCTCTCCTCCCCCTCTCTGGCCCTGTTCTGAAAGCCACCATAAACTCAAGGGGAGCGAGGATCCGACAGCAAGGAACAGTGAGAGAGGGAATGAGCCATGCAAAGAATGGCCACTTATCGTCTCTCTCTGTCAACATGTCACACGTGTAATTAAATGAAATTGTAAATAGTATTTGTAAAAACATGAAATTCTATATTTGTATTTAAAGAAAGTAAATGTTTTTCTTATCTGCCAGTGTGCTTGCTTTACTTTTGCACTGAAAGGATGCCATATAGGTCTAGACTCGCTCCTCCTTTATTGTTTCCAGGTAATAGATGATTGATTTGCTTGAGGACTTCAAAGAATATCTTAATTTCAGTATGTTGTATCATATCAGGGAAGCTTTCCCAATGTTCTGTCACACCTCCTCCACAGAAGACATGCGATGTATCTGAACAGTAATGAGTAGGCTAATCAGTTGCACTCATCAAATAATCATAAATCAAATGCTTGATAAATCCCTAGTTAAGATGCTTTTTTCCCCCACAAAAATGCAGTATTCTATGTTTTCTTAGACTTTTCCCTTTAATATGTTAACCTTTTTCCTGAAACTCTGTATAAACTATGTATTGCAGCATTGCTAGTGCGTTTTTTGAACTACTTTACTTTGTAAAAGGGCAGCCATGTTGCCTACTTGCCTTTGCCACAGTGTTGACAGTTGAGTCACACCTGAACATCTGTTACCTCAGACTGTGAGGCAACCGTTAAGAAGATTATTGGAAGTCTTAATGGAAATTATTACACACCATGTATGTAGCCTTCTGTGAGATAGAGGGAATGAGCACCTATAAAGGGAACTGTCAAGATTTAAGGCGCCTGTCCTGTTTATCACTAATCAAGCCCCCTCCCTGTACGTTCTGAAAGTTTTCACGTCTGTGTGTTTTGTCTCAGAGAAGCTGGCGCCAGCCTCCTGTTAGAATGTGGTAGCAATACTGGCACAAAGATTGCTTGTGACATTTTGAGATGGAGGGTTTTATCCCCCGTCAACTTGCACTAGCAGTGCCAACAAACTGTGAAAACTTTTTGTCCAGAGAAAGGGCTTGGTTAAATCAACACAATCGTCTGTGAGCTGTTCCCAGATTAGGTGTGAAAATGTTACCGTCTGCATGTTAGTGAAGGGAAAATGAGGGTGTTCAGCTTTGCTTAATGTTTTACTTTTCTGCATTTGCGGTGCACAGCGCCAAGTTGGAATCCCCCAAGCCATGCATGGCTGAAACCAAACCTTCTCTGAGGTGATGTCATGAAGTGTGTGTGTGTGTTGGAGAAAGCAGATACTCCTGCCTCAGCGCAGAGGCTCCAGGGTAGAAGCAGGCTCTTGAGAAACACAGACTGTACCTACATTCATATTGTTTCATTCATACTGCATAGATTTAAAGGGGATGTTCAGCACGTATTGACTGCATCAGATTGAACTTGGTCATATTCACTGAAGTGAGCTTGTACTTGACAGCCTTCGTATCAATGGAGTTCAATTCCATACCACGACTTGTTTGACAAGCTGTTTGTTTTTCTTATATCTTTATGTGGGGTTACATAAAGATCTGGGTTGTGATAACAGACAGGTAAAGAGTGATTAAAGGTAGCAACGGATGCTGTGTTTGAGGGGGAAAAACCATAAATCTACCTGTGCCTCCCCTGTCCTGCCCCTCTACGCCCCCTCTGCCCCCGCCCTCCTTCCCTCTCTCCGCTCAGATGAATGGGGGGAATGTGAGTGAGTCAGTGGAGCAGCGCTGGGCCTTTGCCTAGTGACAGACAGTCTCCTGTGTGCTGCTCACTTCAAAGCGCCGCTGAAACCTGACTAGCTCCTTGTAAACAGTGCCGCCTGGCCCGAAGGCCCACTTCCTGCGCTTAACTCAACTTAATGGCTGGCTTGTTTGGCTTTGCGCTGAAGCAGAGAAACGAATGAAGAGTGAGAGAATGAAGAGAAGCGGCATGTGGGTGGGGTGCTGGTGGTAAAGAGTGAGATTGTTTCAGGGGTTAGGGGAGGAGGGGCATGGAGAGCGTTATGGAAAATTCAGTGTAATTTGGTCGCTTTTGTCTTTCTCCAAGGAATACAACAAAGAAAAGAGGGAACGGAGAATCTGAATGAGGAGAGACACGACTGTGATTTTGTGAATGCGTAGACTAAAAACTTGGATCTGAGACTTTCAAAACTAAATGGAATCAGATGCCCCGATAAATTTTTCAGAGCATTTGAGTTTTGCCAGAAAAAAAACATCTTTTATGTGATATTCTGTCAGGAAAACCTTGATGTCTGTCTTGCATGACCCATCTGGGGAAGTTTTACACAAATTGTACCTGATGGGCTGGAGCTCTCAGCATGCAGAGGAATGTTGGAAAATGTTAGACATGTATAACTCCAACACCCCATGCAGACAAAGCTATCACACTGTGCCCATTAACTGCACAAAAGGTGGTAGCTATCTACAGCAAATGGGTCCAATGTTTACTCCTTTTTAATGTCGGTGCCCAGTTTTTTCTGAGGCAGCAAAAGTGGATTTGCGGTCTCCCTTGTTGTTGATCTCAGATCAGAAATCTACTGCAGCATGCAGCCGTTTCCTGCTTGCTTGGTGGCAAGAAGGGGCAAGCCAAGGAGCGGGGGTAAGGCAGAGAGAATGCTCCCTGTGTTGATAATATGATGTCGCTCTGATTGGAAGAAGGCCTTGGCATGTCAGAGATGGATCATGTTGTTAGTCAGAAGTGCCAGTGTTCTCGCTGTAACTGTGGAGCCATTGTTCAAGCATGGGAATGTGCCATGGACTTTAAGGACGGCGCTTTTGAGCAATGTTATTGTGTAAAAATGAAATTAGGCCTATGAAAGGCATGAAAACATAGTGGACAAAGAAAATCAGGGTTGACCAAGGATTGAAGAAAAGGAAAAAAAATGGAAAGGAGAAAAAAAAAAAGACCCAGACGTGTAGTAGGTCTGTTACTAATCAAATCTTGGGGCGAACTCAAGGAGGACTCATGCTCTGAAGGCTAACACTGGATTAGTCATAGTCATACATTATCCTAACCATAGAAGAGTAGTTGAGATTTTCCAGAGCACATACTATATCTATCTGTCTCGCTCTCCCTTGAAATCTCAACAGGAAGTGCAATATGTTCCCTCTCCTATCATTGCTCTCAGAGGCGGCCTCCGTGAGGGGGAGGGAGAGCCGGGAGTTGGCAGGAGAGTGAAGGTTTAAATGTGTGTTTCAGTTTCAGACTTTGATACAGGGCCTCCAGCCATAAATACTGGTCCCAGCAGTCAGCGCGACGACCTGTCCTACTTTTCTCCATCTATCTTGAGTCCATTACGATCACTTTATTCACCAGGAATTTGTCTTAGTCTTGTTTAATTAAGAGCCATTCAGAAACTGCATTGATTCTCCTGCACTGCACCACACCAACAGATGAAACACTGACCGTAATCCAGCTGTAATTGAGATGACTGTGGGTTGACTTTGCTTTGTGATTGTGTTATATTTATTGTTATAATGAAATGGATAGTTTTGTTCAAAGTCATGGTCAAATAACTGAAAAACGCACACCTTTGACTGCATAACAGTTCATTTAAATATCAACACACTAACAAAAAATCACCACTCCTATCGGTAACTACGTTGTTTATGTACAGTTCAAGAACTAGACTGCTAGGCAGAAAAATAACTTTATTATTGGTTAAAATTGAAAGATTTCTTGAGGATTTTCATTCTTTGATTATTACAATGGTTTGTTACAACTGTTTTATAAGTTTTATAAAAGTAATAAGCTCCTGTGGCCCCCTGTTTGACTTCTGCTTTGCATCATGCCTAACACCGTCTCCAGCTGTTCTAAAATCACTGTAAACCACAGCATCCCATAGCTTATCGCTTAAGTAATCTGCTGAACGTGGGGGTTAAGTCCCTGCAGTAGAGGAAAATACAGCAGAAAGTGTGGAAGGGTCTCTGGTCCAGTCCACCTAGTTTCCTATAGGCTCACTCTCATGCCTCATGCACACCATTTGTGTGGGATTTTATTGCTCTTGAGTACACAGACCACTCAGGGGGTGGCTTTGACAGGAAAACGAACACACACCAGCACACCCACCCACACACACACAGCAGATTGGAAGAGACTGACTCTACGATGGCGGGGGGTGGGTATCGCCGCTGCTAGCCCCTCTGCTTCAGTGCGAGGGTGCACAGTGTATGGTATCAGGGCGGAAAGCGAGGGAGTGCCCCAGAGCCTCTCCAGCTGCTGAGCGGAGAGGTGCCGACAGCTGCGTGACAGATATTTTGGGAGCCTGCAGCACGCCTGGGATAATGACGGGCTTGATTTGGAGGAGCGTGTGCGGAGGGAGGGGGAACGGTTAATGTGCATCCAGGCCGTAGATCCAGACACCACAGTGTGTACACAGCCATGCCACTCTCGTAAACTATGGGGGTGATGGCACAAGTAGTTAGTAATGATAACACAAAGAGAGAGGAAGTGTCTCAGTGTTCGAGCTACTGTGTTATGTCACTGTTTTACCCTTTAATGAAGTGGAAAGGGACTTTAAATTAGACTTTTGTCATTTCATTTATTGAAATTTTTAACTCTCACCATGCCTGTATTGCCCACTACTCGAGGTTGTGAATGTGGTTTTCATCAGAGTCTTTTGTGTTGCAACGTTTGAGGTCAGCAGCCGCCAAATCGACACAAAGTGTTCACTTGTTAAAGGACTGGGGTGAAAGTATTTACTATCCAACTTCAATACACAAGCATCCCACTCTTTGACATAGCAGTTGCTGCGGTCAGGTGACACTGACCTCCTGGTTATATCTCTCTACCTCTTAGGCTATGAATACACTGGCATCCCAAAGCATTCAATTCGATGTGTCATGTTTCATCAAGTCCCATGTGACCTGCAGTGAATCTGGAGTATGTTGTCCACTGTTGTGTATGATGCACACTGTGCAAACTGAATTTCCCTCGGGACAATAAAGTACATAGCATTGTATTGTTTCCCATATCAAGACATGCTGACGTCAAATTGATATGATTGCACTCAAAGGGGCAGTAAGTGATCTATGACCTTTATTAACCTCTGTTGGTGACCAGTAGGAATTACGACAACATTGACAGAACTTGTCTCCTCCTGGCACAGACCCCAGCCCCACCCCTCCCATCTGGTTTCACAACAGAGATGAGTAAGCTATTTAATTGGAGCAGACATCCAGCAGAAATGTCTCGTGAAGAGGTAATTTATTGCGATGCAAAATACTGTAATAACCATCCTGCGTTGTCATTCGCTTTTTTGGCTTGAGAACGGCACCATAGCACCGTCCTCCATAATTGAGCTGTTGAAAATGTGAGTAGGTGGGGGGAGGAGATTGCCTTGAAATTACAGTGGGTCAATGGGACATTTCTGGAAAGTGAGTTTTTGAAAGCCAGAAATCACAACACCTGGTGAAGCGAGTCATTGGCACTGGTCGACAACCCTATCAACCCCCGCAGATATATTATGGGGCAGTAAAAATCATACTTACTGCTCCTTTAATGCAATATCGCAGCGCTGCAGGCACCCGTATCACCAGGTAAACTAGGCGTATTAAACGAAGCGAGGTAAGTAATGCTCTATCCAGTCTGCGCCTATAGCTACTCTCCCATGGGCCCCTGTTTGGCCTCAGGCTCCGATGATGACTTATTGAGTCGGCTCCTCTCTGGCGAGCGCCGGCCCCCCCTGTTTTAATGGAGGCTCTCTTAACAGCTCTTTCTGAGGAATTTACAGCCCTGGCCCTGTACCACTCCAGTCCAGGAGAGGGAAGGCGGGGAGGGAAGCACACTGCAGCCTTGTCCCAACAGAGCCAGCAATGGAAATGTACTGCTTCAGGCAAGGTGGCAGCAGAGCTCCTGTGTGTGTGTGTGTGTGTGTGTGTCTCTCTCTCTGTCTCTCTGTCTATCTGTATGTGTGTGTGTGTGTGTGTGGGTGCGCGCATGCTTCTGAGCTTGTGTTCATGTGTATAAATCTAAGTGAATGAGTGAGTGGTTATAGGAGGGCTCCAGTCCTGTAGGTTTTCTCTGTAATTTCCCTCTCTGCTCAGAGTAATCGCTTCCATGTGGGCCCTCCCCAACAGGAGAGTGACGGAGGGGCCTCATTGCAAAGGTGGGAGTTAAACACATAGACACATAAAGGCTTACCATTGCTCTCTCTTGAAAAAGAACGGCCCAACCCACTCACTAATACATGTAGCAGGGCAGACTACAAAATGTCTCTTTACTTTTTTTGAGCTGGGAATTATAAGGTTTGATGTGACTTTTTTTTTTTTAATCAAAATTGAGTTATCCACATATTCATTATCTCTGAATGTAACTTTATGCTTGCGTGGTGTACGTTTTTTAAAGTACCTTTTCGGGTTAAATATTCAAAAATATAGAAAGTACATCACAGTTTATGCATGTCAAATCTTTGACGCTCAAGATCTCCAAGCTCACGATTTGTAAAATAGCTCAGGCAGGCTAACATGTCTAAGTCCTGTACTGTAGTCGTCTGTTTTCAGAGATATCCATAACAGAAAATAAACTGACAGGCGAAAGTTTTTGTGGTTCTCCTTAAACCCTGTCTATTTTTTTGTGGTGGCTCCTGTTGCACATGTTGCGCTGTGTGTCTGTCGGCTGGAATGCCCCGGAGACTGGAAGGCCAGACAGTCACGGTCAATGTGTGGAACCAATAGAGCAGAAAAACAACAGGACCTTTCGCACAACACGCTCGCCAGTTAAAGACACACTTCTACAGAGCTTATTTGGTGGAGAGCCACGGCATGAGGACTATGGATTTAGTGGTGCGTTCTGTGGTTGAAACATTTCCCTTAAATATTTGATCAATGGAAACGAGCAGAAACAGAACCCCCTGCCCAGGAAACCACATAACTCTGTCCACACTGTGAGATGGAGCAGAACTGCAAAAAATTTGACGTTGACATGGTGAGCTACACCCCCTGCTGTTCTTGAACATTCACTCCAACCGGCCTGCACTTATACATACATATGCATTGAAAACATACAGATTAAACATGGATGAATTGGTCCCATGACTTACACAGTAAACAGCCATTCTGTGTTCTATCAGCCATAGTACCACAAGGTTTCTTTTTTGTAGCTGTGTCAGTTCTTAAATCCAAACTCTGAGTGTTTGCTATATTAGTGTGTGAGTGTGCAAGAGTGTCTCCTGGATGCTGGTGGGTTTTGGTTTGACAGTCCATTATTTCATAAAAGAGAGCCCTCTGGGAACCCATCCAATTTTGCAAGGATATTGAGTGGTGGCATGGCCAGCAGGCCACATAACGGCTTCAGTCGCTCGCTGCTACAGCCAGAGGCAACGCATGCCTGTTTCTGCTGCGATCCTGGGAGAGGAGCTGGCTGCTGTGGGAGAAGTCAGGGGTCACTGGTCAGCTTAAGTGTTACATTTTTCACGGTGCCTTGGATGCATCATAGTTTTCAGACAGAGAGTTGGCTGTATATTTTTAGCCCGCTCATAAACACAAGGAATAAAATGTCAGTATGCTCTTCAGGCCACAGCTCTGCTGGTCATGAAAGTGCTGGCAGGAAAATATGTTTGGTGACATATTTTTTTGAGGTGCGAAAGACTTGATGCCAGGTGGTCGCCCAACAAACACCACTATCCTTATTGCTGAAGGCGAGGGGAGAAAATACCACAACAATAATAAAATCGCATTAATAATAGGCTACTCATCACCATCATAATCAATGTAAACAGTAACTATGACAAGTAAATATACAAATTATCAGAACCATGAATTCAGTTGCTGTTACACAGTCACTGTTGCACAATGCAGAGATGTAACATTCTAGGAACAATGTAACAGAAAATTTTGTTAGAAATGAAAATATAGTAGGATTTTAGTCCCATTAAAAGGTAATATAGCTTATATAACATTGTAGCCTATATCTTCATTGCAACCTTTTATCCACAATGCTACCTCTTACTCACATGCAGAGCACCAGTAGCTGCCTACTCTGTTGATAGTGGGGTCCGCTTGAAGCACAGCGATGTTGTCATAACCTCCAGTCCGACATTAACAAAATCACATCAGCTTTAAGTCTTAAGCTCATGTGGCTCCTTCTCCAAGTGAGCTGCAGATGTAGGAGTGGGATACAGGGGAAAGGCGAGGTGTACTATTTAAAGTTCTATAAAAGGAACAAATGTTTGTACGCAATCTGTAGGCCTTTCCATAGCCTACTTTAGTCATTCCCAAAGTGGGATTGAGAATATTAATTAGGCTGATTTTAATATTTCAAATGAACATGATGACAGCCATAGCAAAACTTTTTTAAGATTCAGTCATTGAGAGTTTTGGATTGTGGAAAGCCCTGTACGCCCTGTATCTGTCTTTTCACTCCTAAAACACTCATATACAGTAACTTTACACCTAGACTCAAAGAACATGACAGTGAAGATGTATAAGGAATAATGTCATAGATAAAAGAATTATCATTGAAAATATGCTTTCTTTTTTCATTTTCTTATACAACAGCATTGCTGCTGTATTGACATGTTTGTCTTTGACAGATGACAGACAGTTGACAGAAAGACTAATGGGTGATGGTTAGTAACTTTCAGTATCCCTCCTCATCTTGCACTTAACATACCACACATCAGTGTGTCCGGTGTCCCGGTCAGTTCCTGCCTAATAGTGTGTGGTGCTGTATTGTTAATGATCAACACACACAGATCTAGTTCTAGTTTAAGCCCTATGTTGGAAGTCTATGTTGTGTTTTAGCACTGTTCAAAATCAGCAGTGAGAAGAAAAATGCTGCTTGCATGTACAGAATTCACCTCTAGATGGCAGCAGTGCCTTCATTCTCAGTGATGATCTGTGTCGGATTGACTACCGGCAACAGCAATAGTGAAGCATTATAATTGGCTGAAAAAGTATTTATTATTTCCATGGGGTGGGCAAGAAGATCATTGTCTGTGAATTGGGCATGAAACCTCCTAATTTAAAGTCTGCAAACAAATTGTTTACATCTTTACTCTTCATCAGCGTCTTTTAAATAAGTTATAATATGGCAGCCTAGTATCTGCAATAACTTCCTCATGTTATTCACCAATCAGAAATAATAGCAAGGCTGCACCATCTTGCTTCCTATAGGCCAGTGGTGTCAAACTTTGTGCCATGGAGGGTCAAGAGTCTGCAGGTTTTCCTCCCAGCCAAAGGTGATTTCACTGATTAGTTTTCGCCTCAACTGGTTGAAGGTGTGCTAATCAGTGAAATCACCTGGTGTAGTGTTTGGTTGGGAAGAAAACATTCCTGCTATAGGTCTAATGCATTTTCAGTGTTTTAGTCTTGCATGTTTAGCAGTATGTACATCACAAGTATTTCACAATTCAGTTTTAATCTATTTTTGCTACAATACTCTGACATCCTCATATTTTTCCCTCTGTCTCGCATAGGCAAAGGAGTTACTTGTTTTAGCGCATCATTTCAGCTTTGTAAGTTAAAACTTCCTTTTTTGTAATCAGAAACATATATTAGAAATATTTTGGCTTCACTCACATTTTATTAATCTAGTTTTGGAAGCACTACATAGACTCTTATCCACAGAGAGATCAAGTGACTCCACCCTGCTCCTTCCACCAGTCTGGGTATCTCCAGCCCCCCATGTTTAGCCTGAGGAGGCTTGCTGAATGTTTCTGGAAGGATAGGGATCTTTTAGTGTTGTCACAGAAGAGAACAAGCTACCTGCATCCATGCATACCACCGACTGGTAAAAGCCGGAGCATATAGTGGGGGAAGGTAGACATAACAGTGTAAAAGTAATTGTTGAGTTGGTCTGTCTCCCTCCTGCTCCAGACTCTATTGTCTGTAGTGAGTGACCCTTTCCCTAAATTACATTAATTATGGTCCGAGGCTCTATGCGATGAATGTGGCTTTATCACTCTGTTTCCTCTTAATGAGCAGCTTTTCAGCAGGAGTTTCAGCCAACTTTCTCTGCGTGTGCTTTCCTTTGCCCGGGAACTGTCATGTCTTATTTCAAGCTTTGTGTCGGACCTTGTTAGACACTCTGCCTATCTTAATATGCAAACATATAGAGTTTTGTTTAGTTTTGTTTTGTTTTTGTACTGTTACACACTGAATTCCTGAGCGCTTTTAGTGTCTCACAATTTGTATCTTAACCTGGAAGGCCCATTAACATTACAGTCAACTTGGAGTCCTTGAGTATAACTACTATTGTGTCTTTGTGTGTGTTTGTACAGTCTCTTCCATTATGTACTGTCACAGATTTGTGGACAGAGTTTGGATGATGCAACAGTGCGATTGGGTTGAGCGATTAGATTATCTCATGGACTGATCAAACATTTCTCTCTTTGCTATCTTGAGCCTGTGTCTGTCTGTGTGGTGATCCTAAGGAGGGCAGGAGTGATGTCCGTCTCCAATAAACTCAGCTTATCAGTCTTAACTCAGTCTTATCTGCACTTGGGAGTCTTGCTGAAGTGTTGAGTAATATATCTGAAAATTTTGCTGTATTTCCACAATTTCCCTGGCTTTCATAGTGAAGTCCTGGTGAATCCCAGGGGATCGCGCCTGTCTGTATCAGTCTCTGGGCGTGATCTTCCTCCAGACAATGAAGTGGTGAACAAGAATACTGTGATATTCAGCAGAGACTGGGCAGGACTGCTCCCACTTGCCGAAATATGTTTCACAACTTTTGCCATGTTAGAGCAGCAGTGAATTTTATTCATCTGGTCCATACAATAAAGGTATGGAATCATGTAAAGGAGTCATGAATGTATGACAGATATTGACAACAACACACATTACAAATAGGTCCTGACAATGGTGTGTTTGTCTGCGCAGCCTTACATGTTTGATTTGGGAATTTTTCCCTTAGTAAAACAAGCCCCTCTCAGACCTTGCACATGGTATTCTGTGCGGTCACTGATGTGGAATTTGGGAAGCTGGGATGGGATTGGACTGGAGGGAGATAGCGGGGATAGGAGGTGAGGGGTTGGAGTGGATGCACTGCTTTTAAACTACAGTACTTCCCTCTGTAATGAGAAACCAGAAACCAGTGAAAAGGAACGATGAAGCTGGCAGTCAAGTAACTGCTGATACCCGATCAAATATCTGATCAGCTCAGAGGGCTTCTGTTGTGTTCACTGACATTCAGCAGTCCCAGTGCAGTTAACTGCCCCATCAACATTGATGTACTGAGACTCAGAAACCTTAACTGCAGTCGGGATGACATTTAATACACATCAGTTCCCTAATAATGATTCCATACAGCATGTGGCTTGTTTTATGTCTTTAACACTGCTCTATCCTCATGAAGGATGTGTGTTTTAATGTTTCTAGTGATACCCAGTCTCAACAGCACAGGTTGGTCCTGCAAACAGTTGCAGGCCTCTCTTGAGAAGTATCCTGGTTGCTATAGCAGCAAGTGAATTTGTTGGAGTGGTGATGCTACCCAGGAAACGGCCACCGTGTGAGGGGGATGTACTATACCAGGGGCTGCCTCTCGACCTTAAAGCCACATACGATTTATGAGCCTGTTGTTTACAGCCACAGCTTGAGTCTGCAGGCGTCAAATGACCCTGTGCAACGCTGATGTCACCAGCATCACAAAGTTCAGTTACAGCATTGATAAGTTAGCAGGCAAACAGGGAGATCGTTGAATGGGAGCGCATTCAACAAACAGCGGACAAGATAGATAAGTCTCCCTCCCTCCCTCTCTCTCTCTCTCTCTCCCTGTGTGTTTGGTGTGCATCTATTAGCTGTGATAATAAGGACAGGCATTGAATAGTGGGTGGGGGATCTGACATTAGGGAGACATTAGAGAGAGATAGGGAGATTCCTGTCCTGCCTGAGAGGGCCAAAGTGAAAGAGAGAGATTTGTGAGTGGAGGTGGAGTTAGATCAGGGGAGGGTGAGGCACAAGGGCTTGAACCATGTGCAGGGAAGCGAGTGGCTGGGAGAGACAGAGTTCAGATCCTGCACTGGCTTGGCAGTGAGGGAGTGAGGGAGAAAGAGAGAGTGGGTTGTAGAGAGAGAGAGAGAGAGTGACAGAGAGCAGGGGGGCGAGCAGGAGGAAGTCTGATAATCAACGTGGGAAATGACTGTGTAAATTGTTTGTCGCTGTTGCATCCAGAGACCGGGGCTGTTCTCAAACAGACATGAATGGTGGTGGCAGTAAACAGCGCTATGTGTCAACCTTCAGGATGCACATCAAGCCGCGCTGCAGCTCCTCTGCACAGGGGAACGGGCCAGGAACCAGCACCACCAGGACCTCTGCACCTATCAATGGCACAAACAAAGTTCCTGATAGAGGTAAGGGCTGCGTTTGTGTGTGTAGGCACATGCATGTGTATGAGAGAGAGAGAGGGAGAGAGAGAGAGAGAGAGAGAGAGAAAGAGATTCATAGAGTTTGAGAGTGTCTGTGTGTGTTCTGTTGGAAAGGGCTCAATTTGTATTTATCTTGTTGTTCATGTCAGCATTTTAAAAGACAAGTTAGAACCTGTCCCTGATAATGGCTGAACGCACAACAACCCCAAACCATGATAATTTTGCTTTAATTTCTTCCTGGTGTTAAGGAGATGTTATTTGTCAGCGCAATTGAGATCACACATTCAAAATGTGATACTGTTAAAGCTAATATCCGGTGTTAATGTTTGTCCTGAGTCTGTATGTCCAGAGGTCTGACTCTGTTTGTTATTGTTTATTTCATTGCTGAACTTTCACTTCCATGTCTGCTAAGTCTGACTAAGTCACTTTTCAGTTGCTGTTGAAGTCTAGGTGTTTTTTTTCCAGACAATTTCATTTCCTTTTAACAGCTTGAACACAAGGTATACAGTGCCTTGCAAAAGAATTCAGACTCCTTGACTTTTTGCACAAAATGCATGTTTGTTTGTTTGTTTGTTTGTTTGTTTGTTTTTTTTGTCTAGGCTCTATGCAAAGCATTCCATTCTGTCAAAGTGAAAGCAAATTTGTAGAAATGTATGTGAAAGTATAAAATTAAGATAATACAGAAATCTATTTTATTCAACCCCTTTGCTCTGGGCTAAACTGCCACATTAACATTGCTCAACATTTCTTATCATCTCGAATATCATATTTAGATTGTATTTAGTGGTTCTGAACAGTGTTTTCCTTTCAAACTTGTTTTTTCTATTTGTCTTTTTTGCTAACAAATCTGAGACCAGGTCCCTTCACTAGATCGTAATGGGGCTTACTGGGATTTTTAGGGTGCTGGCTGGACTTGAATGCCATCCATAAATGAACCATATATCCCATACTGTGCTTAATCATTCTGATGGAGAGTCCAGACTACACCCTAAAATCCCATTAAGATGTATGTAAGGGACTTGGTCTCAGCGTTGTTAGCTAGAAAGAGAAAAACATCCAGAATAAAATGGATTTACTGATGTACTGCACAACAAAATGTAAAAAATGCAAGATGTCTCAATATTTTTGCAAAGCACTGTATTTCTCATCTGTTCAGATTCTACTAATTTGCATTGGGCCTGTGGTTTTTGTCTTGATAGTGCATAGTGTTGATTTGCAACTGGAAAACAGGTTTAAAGTTTTGGAAAGCTAGATATAATATTGCTATCCACATGAAAAGTATGCCTGCTTAACCCTCTTATTTCAATGTCAATTTTCATCTGATACACACTATCACACTCATCGATGTGATACTTACATATGGGTAACATGACAGAACTGTGTTGCTGTTTGGTGAAAACCTCATATCTCCAAAATCAACTTTTGAGGAACTAAGACAAACAGTTTTGTTTTCAGCTTGACCGCCATGCAT
The DNA here is from genome assembly GCF_046629955.1 of Centroberyx affinis. Lineage (NCBI taxonomy): Eukaryota > Metazoa > Chordata > Actinopteri > Beryciformes > Berycidae > Centroberyx > Centroberyx affinis. The sequence goes on from NW_027280724.1 coordinate 40,846, forward strand.
GCTTGAGTTTACCCAATGGGGTTTTGAAAGAGTTTCATAAGCAACGGGAGTGGTAGACTTTTCTCAACCCATAGAGGAGCATGTAATCCTTCAGTTGACGTTAAAACATGAAAATCACCAGAAATGGAGTTATGTGGTTTTCACATCACTGACCTGCTATATTGGGATATTGAATGCTTTGGTCCTGAGTGAGTCTGGTAAAAAGAAAAGGTCAAAGTGTCGCAAAGTGAAAGAGGTGTGAGAATCCACCCCTGTGTGTGTGTGTGTGTGTGTGTGTGTGTGTGTGTGTGTGTGTGTGTGTGTGTGTGTGTGTGTGAAGATGTGCAGCTCAAAGAAGGTGGCTTGATGAATCACCGTTAGTGCATTCTGACAGGTTAAAGACCAGTAGGTCAACGACATTGCCTGCCAGCAAACATCAGACTGTAAGGTGAATAATTCAGTATTGTGACACAAGGTTGGTGGTAAAAACACCCATTTTGTTAAATCATAACTAGCACATCTTATTGCTGAACACAATCAGACTTGCTCCAGTGCCACACAGCATTTAGTACATAGATACAGTCCAGTAGCTCACAGGCTTCTGCCATGGAGGGATTAATAAGGCCATAAGTGTTCTTGCACTGCAGGAAACACATGACATGCAAAGTCTTGTCATTTTTTTAAAGCATGCTTGGTCTTGAATAGATCCTGAAATACTGTGTAATTTGGGGTTTGTTGACACTGCTATTACCATTCACACCAGAAGAGTATGAGCCGTGTAATGCTGGTACTATACGAAGAAACAGTGGGCAGTTTGTGTGATGAATGCCATGATAAAGATTGAAATACTGACTAGAGAGATGTACTCACTATGGTTTCACAAACACCACAACAGCCCAGTGGCCTTATTTGCTTGAACTGTGTGTTTTATAGATGTCAAGGTAGAGGATTGGTGTCAGCGCTGTGGTTGTTTAGCAGTGAGGTGCTTAACACATATGCGTACACAGATGCAGTTCGCACATGAGAGCAAAGGAAGAGCAGAAATAGAGATGAAGTGGTGTGAACTGTTGGTCGTGGTGACAGTGAGACAGAACACCTGACTGTTTAAACTAACTGGCTGAGTGGATGGGAGACTGAAGACCTGTTTCACTTTTATTCTCTCCGTCGACACAACAGCGTGATTTTCCACTACAACAGTAACTTTGTTTTTCTTTGGAATTTCCTTTTAAGCAGATTCATGTCTCTACAGTATGTGGTAGTTTAAATGAACAGGTAACACTGCAGTGGGATAATGGTTTAGCGTTTGAATTACAGATATACAGGGTTGTGCAAGTGATGTGCAAGTGATGTAAGTGACATTTTGACTAAAAATTAGTATTAAATATCATTGGAAAGCTCTTGTTGAGCTCTATCTGATTGTCAAAAGAGCAGATTTGCAACCACAAACAAAATTAAATAAAGGGATAAATCCAAAACCCCATAAGTCTGGTGCAAAAATAACTGCATTTAACGGCCTTTTATAAAGTATCAATTTTCTGAATCTTAATTTGTGTAAAAATATGAATGAGTCCTATGTTATGTTTTGAATAAAAAAGATGCAATCATTTCAAATTCTGTTTTCTGTTTTCAAATTAGAAAAAGAGTCACTTACACCTTTGATATGTCTGACTCCTTCACCTCCTCCCTGCCCCTCTCCCTCCTCTTCAGGATCTCACAAACTCTCACCTCTCAGGAGTCTGGATCCACCCCTCTTCGTTGAGCCCATAGAGGACTGTTGCGTGGACGAAGGAAGTGACATCACACTGCGCGGCGTTGTCACTGGAAGTCAGCCAATCAGAGTGTCGTGGCTGCACAATGGTGAGCAGGGACAATTTGCACAGATGTCTCTCTGTACTTGCTTTGTGTCAGCTGCACATTGTGTTCTACACCTTGAGTGATGCCATTCCTACACCTTCCCTGAAAACAATATGATCTTAAAGGGGAGCTTATGTAAAGGAAATGTTTTCGCCTATCCATTGACAGAGGCAGTGCTCTCTCTCTCACAGCTCTTCTCTTTGCTGTTCTTGGATATTCACAACACAATTTAGGCCAGTGGAAGAGAGAGTTTCTAGTGTGGTTGTTTGCTCCTGTGGGCAGGTGAAGTGGCTCGTTTTGGGAAGCCTTCCTTCAGCGGCCGGGAGGTGAGTTTTGTGGTGAGGGAGTGCCTGCCGGAGGACGCCGGCGCCTACACCTGCTTGGCAGAGAACAGCGCGGGCAAGACGTCCTGCTGCGCCGCTGTGTTTGTCAGAGGTGAGACGGACATGGCACTCCCTGTGGGGACCGTTACATACATTTTAAACAGTTTATGCAGAGTGGGATTACATGATTTTGCGTCTATTTCATACACACTCTAAAATTACATTCTCAGCTGGAGATTTCCAGGTAGTATAATTTACATGGAATATAATCCGCTGCTATAGCCACAAATAGGGAAATAATGCAGGGATCCATCCTCATAAGAAAGGGCTAACCGCAGCAGTTAGAGTTTCATTTCTGATGAAACCTGTCCTGTGGTCTGTTGTCTCTTCTCCTTTCTCCTACTGATGGAACCAATCCAGACTTTGAGACTATCTGTGGGGTGCAGAACAGTATATCAAATGTCCCCGCTCCTGCATCCAAGAGCATCATGGAAAACGGAGGGTCACCACGGTCTCCCAAAGATGAGCTAAGGGACTTAAGAGGATCTAGCTCCCCTACAGTCTTTGATGGGCAGAGCCCAGCGGGACCTCCAAGAGGTAATGGGACAATCAGTCATCAATACTAAGGACAGTCTCATTTCACATATAAATACAAAGAATTTTATCATGTGTGACCACTGCTAGAGGTCCGGTCATTTCAATGGTTGTAAGTGCACATACAGTATGTCTTACTTTCACTTTATTCCTGGCAGAGCAGGATGTTGCACAGATGTATAGATGCTACATGTTTTACTATACTACAAGAAAATGTTTTTGCCCCTTTACCATTGTTGTCCATGTTCTTCCGGATAGCCAGGAAATCTTTTTTTTTTTTTTTTGAAAGGGAAATACATCATTTCCAGTCCATGTATGATTGGCTCTGAGGCATAACTTCAGCCAGTCAGGAATTATGTAAACAAATTTTGCTTCCGCAACAATGTAGCTTTGATGCGCCTGCTGAAAGCTTTCAGTCCCAACGCCATGTAAGGAAAGGGACAGTGCAGGGTGCAGTTAAACCTGGAGAGTCTGTAAGCTGATAGCCATAGACAGAACATGGCCACACCTCCATACACCCACTGCTAGCCTCTGCTTCAAAACTTACCTGCACTCCATCTCTCTCTGCAGAAGTCATTCCAAAGAGGAGAGCCAACTCAGGAACAGGTAAGAGACACACACTCACCGACCTTTCTCCTCGCTCACTACCTCTGACAACTGACCGAGCGATACACCTGTCTTTCCCTCACCTATTCATCCTCCCTCTCTCATTGTTCGATGGGATATTGTCTGGTCCGGTTGCTCCTGTTTCTATTGATGTTAATGTTACTCGTCCATTAGGCTCTGTTACTTTGCTTCAAATGCTGTAGTGGTTTGCCCCAGAGCTACACCTTCTTCTTTAGCCTTTGTCCTTGCTTTAATATTGTCTGGCTGTAAGCTATTGTGCTCCCATAGTGAGGGACTTTACTCTGGGCTTTGCCTGGTATAGTTGCTGACCTGAGGGTGGGTGAGCGTATTGCATGGCAGCAATAATAAAAGCATGAGAAGTGCAGATAATTAGTTCTGCAGGTCTGCTATGTGTGCAGAATATAAAGAACATGTCATTTTGTCACAACACTGAGGAAAATTTATTTGTTTTGGTATTGATTCCTACAAAGGAGGATTATGGTTTAAATTAGAAGTAGTGATGGCTAGACAGGGCATTAAATCAAAGGCTGTTTAACGTCAGACTGGCCCATGTATCCTGTAAAGAAGGTACACTGTAGACACTGAAGCCATTTAGACATAATGGGGTTTTATCAGATTGCCTCCAGTCAAATCCACCGTACTGATGCTACAGTATTTGAATAATGACCAGTACCTTTAAATGGAATTATCTAGTCTAATGTGATGGTATGGTCATATGATATGACTTTGGGATACACAGTATGACTCAAAATGTGTGTCATGCCTTTGCTGTTTGTTCCCTTTAGGGCTATTGGATTAAGTAAATTGTTCTTAGTGTGTTTAATGTGTGTATACTGTTGGACTGGGTCACGTAGGCATTTTCAGTGGAAAGTTGAAATAGTTGAACACACTTGATTACACAAGGACTGGTTGTGCTTATATGGGCTAGGTCATCTGTGTTTGGTAATTCAATTCTGTCTTTGTTTTCATTTGAGACACTAGATCTGCCATGGGCTACTCCTTCAGGAAGGAGTAACACACTCCCAGATACCATACAATACAGCACAAACCCCATGAAATCTCATTGTGCATTAATATACAAGTAAAAACTGAAGTACATAAACTATACGCTCCCACTGCCACTGCCACACACACACACACACACACACACACACGTTTCTACAGTTGATATCTAGCAATTTGGATTAAAAACACGTCATATATCTGTAGTTACAGGAGGAATTCTAGTTGTCTTTTGATTAAGTGTTGAGAGTCAAAACCCTTACATTATTTGCCTTGTCCTTACAGGTCCAGCACTACATTTTGAGAACCCACCACAGCACCTCAAGGTGAAGGTGGGAGAAACTGCTCGTCTGACGTGTTATTTCACTGGCAGCCCTCCTGTAGTGTCCTGCTGGATCAGAAACAAAGAGCAGGTACAGTAGGCTTACTGCTAGTATCTAGAACTAAGCAACATTATACAATATATCCAGTTTCTTCCACCCCATGTCCCCCCCCCATACACACACAGATACACACACACACACTCTCTCTCTTTGTCTTCTGCAGATAGTGGATGGGGCAGAGCTGTGGGCAGAAAATACTGACCGGAGCAGTACGCTGGTTATAGCAGAGGCTAAACCCCAGCACACAGGACGTTACACCGTTGTCGTGAAGGATCGCAAGAGCTCAGCGCAGCACACGCTCACCCTCTCTGTCATAGGTAAGGCATCACTTCTTCTGCAGGGTCAGGAGCTGTCAAGGTATACCCAAAGCGAAGCGGTTGCAGTTCTCCATGCAAATTAATTTATCATCCTGGCACCAGAGAAGCCACAGCCCCCTGCCTCCTGCCCTGTGATCTCCCCCGCCTCGCCCAGCAGCCTGGTCCTGTCCTGGTCGGGCCCCTGCTACGACGGAGGCAGTGCCGTTCTGGGTTACGTGGTGGAGGTGAAGAGCCGAGGACCCGCCGGGCCCGGGGACTGGAGCGAGCTGACCGCCCAGTGTAAGAGCACATCGTACAGGGTGTGCTCTGGGCTGCGGCCTCAGGAGGACTACTGTTTCAGAGTGAGGGCCTACAACGCCGTGGGGGTGAGCGAACCCAGCCCGGTGTCACCGGTGGTTAGGATGGAGCAGAAAGGTGAGATGAGGTCGATTATTGCACGATTAGTCGAACATGATCCATTTCTGCCCATGTCAGACAGCTAACTTACAGCCAATGTGTGTAGTTTCAGACAAGCCGCAGGAGGAATCCCCTCAGACATATACGTGTGTCACTATTGACTCTACCCACAAAGTCACGGATCACTACAATATGCTGGAGAAACTGGGAATGTGAGTATCTGTCAGGACAAACTGCACGTGCCAAAGCATAAAAATAAACAAAAAAGAATATTCACACAAGCAACAGCATGAAACACAACAGCTCACAGTCAAGTTTTTCAAGTAGCGGCAAATATTGTCTTCCTCAGAAATGAGTGGACTGGATAAGCGAGCTTGATATGCATATCTAAATTAGATTTCTGAGGAAGAAGACTTAGTTCGCAAGAGTTGAACTCCTTGCTTGCCAAGAGTAAAGTAACAAGGATTAAAATAGCAAAACATGTAGAGACACAGTTCTCTCCCTAGAAAACAGCACTCCGGCATGATCTGCAACAGTCCTAGACTGAGGGGAGTTTGAGAACGACAGACAGTGGCTGCAGTTAATAATAACACACGTCAGGTCCTCTTCACTGTGTTTTACAGATCAAGGGCACAGCCTACTAAAAAGAATAACAGATTTGCTGGGTTTGATTATGTAATGATTATTCACCCTCCGTCTGTTGAAACTCAAGGAATGGCCATTGTGCTGGGCTCAATTGACTACACTACCAAATTTCTCAGGCTCTGTGGATGACACATGTCCCATAACCACATTCTCGATCTGAGAATAACAATCAATGCCATTTTGTGTCCTCCTTAGATAAAGCAACTTAGTTCTTTATCTTGACCTTTAACTTGACTAACCTCTCCTCCTCTTCTTCTTTAGGGGAAAGTTCGGCCTGGTCTTCAGGCTGACCCACAAGGAGACGGGACGTGTGTGTGCTGGGAAGTTCTACAAAGGCCGCCGTGCCAAGGAGAGGGAGGCCGCTCGCAAAGAGATAGAGCTGATGAACTTCCTCCACCACCCCAAACTGGTTCAGTGTCTGGCGGCATACGACACCAAGCCTGAGATGGTCATGGTCATGGAGTTGTGAGTAGCTATATTATCATGCAGAAACACAGGCAAGTGTAAGCCATGAAGGGTTGAATTCTTACAGCACCTGTGTATCCTGGTTGTATAGTATAGACTAGAATCCAAGCTTGCTGTGTTAATCTGTCACTGTGTTTGTCTGCGTCTGCAGCATTGCAGGCGGGGAACTGTTTGAACGTATTGTGGATGATAACTTTGAGCACACCGAGCCTGCCAGTGTGCACTACATGCAGCAGATCCTGGAGGGGATCGCCTACATGCATCAGCAGAACATCATCCATCTAGACCTTAAACCGGAAAACATTGTGTGCGTTGACCACACCGGCACCTCCATTAAGATCATTGACTTTGGATTAGCTAGCAAGCTGGGTAAGTGAAGCAACGGGGAAAAGCCTGTGCGCATAGCTACTTTAGGCTTGGAAAGGATAGACAGTTTAGATGTAAATACCAAATGATGTATTTTATGTGTTACAGACCCCAACACGCCTCTGAAGGTGATGCACGGGACCCCAGAGTTTGTGGCCCCTGAAGTGATCAACTATGAGCCTGTGTGTTTGGCCACCGACATGTGGAGCATTGGGGTCATCTGCTACATATTGTGAGTTCTCGCCTGCTTCCTTCTGCATTAGAAACGTCACTGTCTGACACTATGACTGGAAAACACACATGAAAAAAGTACATCAAACTAAGATGCTGCCATTTTAATACACCTGGACCCATCAAAATCAAACGCTAAGAGTAGGAGTGTTGATCTTGGATAACTGACCAAATCCCCTTTTCCCCCATTTTGTCTTAGTCATAAAGGCCTGAATCAAAAATTGACTAGATCAACACTTTGAGCAACTTGATAAAATGTGGGAACTGATCGGATTGTACTTGTCATGATGGGTTGATTGCCTGTTTGTTTGGGAAATGTGGACGTTTTATGCCACCTAGTGGACTTAGGTGGGTATTGTCACTTAATGGCCATGGCCTGTGTGTATGTCTCTCTCTCTGTGTGGTCTTCAGACTCAGTGGCGAGTCTCCGTTCCAGGGTAACAGTGATGAAGAGACCCTGAACTCGGTGACAGCTGCCCAGTGGGAGTTTGATGAGGAGAGCTTCGAGGAGATCACAGAGCAGGCCAAAGATTTCATCAGCTCCCTGCTCAACAAGGACACCAGGTGGCATCAGTGCATCTGTACAATAGCCAATGCACAGCCCCAAATATGCCCCACCTCTAACCCACTGTGTCCTTTCCCAGGCGGAGGATGTCCTGTGAAGAGGCCCTTGCCCACACCTGGATGGCAACATTTGACTCTGGAGACCCCAGCACCACCAAGAGCCTGTCCAAGGAGAAGATGAAGAGGTTCCTAGCTAGGCAGAAGTGGAAGGTAACATACTATCTTAGCACTTGCTACTGGTTTGTATCACATCTGAGTTTTGATGAAATGGTCTTCTATTACAGACTTTTCACTTTTTTGCCTCCTAGAAAGCAGGCAAGGCCATGCTGGCCCTCAAGAGAATGGCTCTGCTGTCTAAAGGAGAGAGTCCTGGATCCCCTACCAGCCCTGGAGAGGGTGAGAGACTCCCATTCTTTAATATTTTCTCCTTATCAGGCCAAACCATTTCAGTTTCTCAGTCTGAACTTGCTGTATCATCACTCCTGGGCTGTTACCCCCTTTGTTCTACTCCCTCCTGCCCCAGACTCCCCCCTGACCCCGGAGGCAGAGCATGCCCTGCAGTCTCTGGAGCTCAAGATGCAGGAGCCTCCCCAGTTCTCCCAGAGCCTGGAGGACCAGACGGTCGCACAGGGATCCAGTGCCCGCCTCTCCTGCCACCTCACAGGTACACATGGGCTTAATCAAATAATTTCATGTGACGCTTGATCAAGTTACATTGGTGTAATCAGAGGATTTACACTGGTTTTCAGTCTGGGCCATTGAATATTTTTGGAGTCCAAGGTTAACTATGGTTAACTCCCCCATTCAAGAGCACCCCTGCTTTACCAAATATGCCATTTCAGTCTCAGCCTCATGTGTCCATTTCTTTGTGCTCCATTTCAAAAGTTCTTATCTGACTGTGCATCCTGTCTCTTCCTTGCTCTGTCCTCAACCTTCCCATCTCCTGTCTTGGCAGGATACCCTGATCCAGAGGTGGTGTGGCTGTGTGGGGAGGAGCCTGTGGCCGAGTCGTCCAGAGTGCAGATCGAGTATGAGGAAGATGGCCGCTGTACCCTGGTCTTGGCCAGAGTTGGCCCAGACGACGCCAACGTTTACACCTGTAGAGCCACCAATGACCATGGGGAGGCATTCTGCTCTGCAAAACTCATTATGAAAGAGTAGTTTGATCATATCTGTGAATGCATACTACAGCATATAATGCAGATATGCAAGAATTCATAGACTCCAGTGTCTGTGGATTATATTTTCAAACATAATATTCTTGAGTGCTTTGAACTGTTTTGTACATTCCTGTTTTTGACCTTTAATACAAATGGGAACCACAACACTCTGATGTACGCAAGAAATATTTCTGCATGTGATGCTGTAGAAAATTTATTGACAGATGAATATTGTTACAGAGATACAAGCATTGCATAGATAAAGCTTGGTATTTCTTTATATATCCAGATATGGTTAGTAGACTGTCCTAAACAAATTGCAGTATGAATAAAATGAGATATTCCTTTTTAAACGCACAAAGACCCAGCCAGACCTTAATTCATGTTGTCTGAATCACGCTGTGAAGAGCAGAAAACCACTGAAGGTGTTGTAGTTCATGCCATCATCATAGATCAGCCTGTTTGCCTGGAGCTCTACGTAAACATGGTCTCCCGGCTCCAAGAGGACGACCACAGCGTTGCTGCCCATGTCGTGTGAATCAGACCCTGTGGTGTCCCACACAGACACCAACCTGTCACCATTCTTCATGAGGCTCACAACAGAGTTGGGAGGGGCACTAAGGTTGTTGAACATTGAGAATCGGAAGAAGTACATTCCCTTGACCGTTGCAGAGAAAATACCTGCCAAAATAATAAGACTGGTTTGAATTTCACAAGCTTTCATTTCTTTTTATTCTCTCTCTCTCTCTCTCTCTCTCTCTCTCTCTCTCTCTCTCTCTCTCTCTCTCTCTCTCTCTCTCTCTCTCTCTCTCTCTCTCTCATCTGTGTGCAAACACACATGCACACAGATACACACACTTTAAATACCTGTTGCAGGATTGTAGCAACTGCCAATGTTGGAGAAGACCTTCTTGTACTTCAGTGGGGTAGCAGTGGTGAAAGGGCCAGTGTTCCCAGAGCCAGACTCCAAGAGAGCTGCAGAAAAGGCCACCTTAGGCTGGCCTGGAGGTAACAAATTACCGCAAATACATTATCAGTGGATATTATTTATAAAGACATATTATTCATTCCAAAAAGACATGTGCTATGCCGTGTTTTACCTCCGATCAGGGAGTGCAGCTCCAGTACATCTTTCTCAGTTTTTTGCAACTTGGTCTCCAGGAGTGTAATTTTGTCCGCCATGCTCGCCACTTTCTCTCCCACAGCTCCCAGTGTCTGTGCTATGGAGACGAGGGAGCAGGTGTCAGAGCAGCTGGTTGACCCTGTGCTCTGACTGACTTTATTGCGGTTTTCACTAACTTGCACTTCACATAGACAGCAGCAGAGCGCCAGCATCAGGACTGCAATCTTCTTCATCCTTATGGTGTTGAAATCTCTCCTGCTCTGAGGTCTCTCTCTGCCCAGTTTTTTATCTTTGTAGGACATCTGACACTGTGCATAGACAATGTTTGATTGGCAACAATGACCAGTTTCAGGAAATGGCTTCTCAAAATACATGATGTCTTTACTGAGGTCTCATGGGGAAAGTTAGGAAAACACACTACTTCAACAAAAGAAAGAGAAAAAAATGGAATGATGGCTCTCCCACAAAGAGGTGAAAAATCAAACATTGATTTGTTTTATGTTTTATGGATCACATTAATCACAAATCACCCTCCTTGCCTCCCTCTTGTAATGACTTAATGGATAACTTTTGAGTAAAGTTAAGCTGTTGGGCTGTTGAGAGTTAAATACTGAAGCAGTGCTTGATTCCCTCACGGTGGCAAGAAGCTTATTCCGGAGTCTTCTGAAAAGATTTGATTGTTTTAATTTTTATTTAATTTGACTTTTGTATTTAAGTGGTGCATGGTATTGGTATTAGCTGTTTTCATACAGATTACTCATATGCTCATCTTCTTTTGGATGTGCATTAGTACGCGTAAATGTAATGACTACAATTTGTTGAACTGGACTCAGGAGTCATTACTGAAGGAATGAATCAAAAATTAGTCTCACTTTTAACGTTAGCGGTATGTCATTTTCAAAGCCATTTGTTTACAATTTCTCATAGGTCTGCAAATGAGAGGCATGTCTGTATTTGAGAAAGCATTGAGCAAGCCAAGTGGTGCTGGAATATGTCTTGTATTTCTGTTATATGGCCAAGCATAAGAGGATGAAATGTCTGTGTTGAAAGGCGAGTTCAGATTGGATCAGAGTGTGGTGGTATTACATTATCCATTTGTTTTCACAGATCTACATGTTAAAGTTGTTAGTATACAGTTAGTGATCTCTCCATTTCACAATATGATCATCAAGGAGCAACACAAAAACTGTCACTTCACAGTTATATGTCAGGTCAAACCAGTTGTGTGACAGAAATGATTCTCACTTCCTACTTCACAGCTTTTCGATTATGAAACTTGACAGAGTTTCATCTTTCGTCTTCAGTATTGCACATCAGCAGGGTCTGTAATTTGAGGTTGAGAGGATTGTTTATTTGCTTATTTAAAGTGTATGTACTGAGGGTGGGTGGACTAGAAATAGGGTGCTATCTGTGACTACAGTGGGTCTAGTTGCCTCCAGAGCAATTACATTTGTAGCACACAAGTGTGAGATGCTGGATTCTCAATACTTCAATGATGTGGTAAAAACATCATAAAGGCTAGAAAAACATATCAAGTGAGATTCATTAACATATCAATTATGATTGATCATCTGGTGGTGATAATCTCAAATCACCACCACCATTTATAAATCCCCCATAAGGCCGATGGAACTATACTGTATTTAAAAGGGAATTGGAAATGAGATTGACGGTCATTACTGTGTTGTACAAACTTCAAAGTCTTGTGTGATGACGACTGTCATCCTAGAAGACATCACCACTGTTGAGAAAGAAATTCTGCATAGGTGAAGGCAGTCCTTCATAACTGTTTTGTTGTAGTGGTAAAAATATTCCCTGCTATGAGGAATAATTAGAATAATAAATAAAGCTTTATGGCACAATAACCTTGTGCTATGTGGAGACATTATGCTGCAGTTTTCTTCATTTTGGCCAGATCCTGTACATGCCTGTCTCTGCTGAGAAGCATGCAGAAATAGACTTAATGAAGGCCAGAGGTGGAAAGTGAGTACATTTACTCAAGTACTGTACTTAAGTCCAGTTTTAAGGTGCTGGCACTTTACTTGAGTATTTCCATTTTGTGAGACTTTATACTTTTACTCCACTACATTTCAGAGGGAAATGTTGTACTTTTTACTCCACTACATCATTTAACTGATGGATGTAGTTACTAGTTACTTTGCAGAATAACATTTTACAGGCAAAACATATAATAAGCTCATAAAATATGTTGCATTGTTAGAGTTTAAACTCCCCAACAGTATATGGAGCAGTTAGACCTACTACGTTAAAATACTTCTTAAAGGTTACTGCATCAGTAATTTAACACTCTGGACGGGACCATTGTTCAGAATGAGTACTTTTACTGCTAATACTTCTATACTTTTACTTAACTAAACTTTTGAATGGAGGACTTTTACTTTTAATGGAGTATTTTTCCATTATGGTATTACTACTTTTACTTAAGTAAAGGATTTGAGTACTTTTTCCAACACTGATGAAGGCCTGTGGCCGAGTCGTCCAGAGTGCAGATCGAGTATGAGGAAGATGGCCGCTGTACCCTGGTCTTGGCCAGAGTTGGCCCACACAACGCCAATGTTTACACCTGTAGAGCCACAATGACCATGGGGAGGCATTCTGCTCTGCAAAACTCATTATGAAAGAGTAGTTTGATCATATCTGTGAATGCATACTACAGCATATAATGCAGATATGCAAGAATTCATAGACTCCAGTGTCTGTGGATTATATTTTCAAACATAATATTCTTGAGTGCTTTGAACTGTTTTGTACATTCCTGTTTTTGACCTTTAATACAAATGGGAACCACAACACTCTGATGTACGCAAGAAATATTTCTGCATGTGATGCTGTAGAAAATTTATTGACAGATGAATATTGTTACAGAGATACAAGCATTGCATAGATAAAGCTTGGTATTTCTTTATATATCCAGATATGGTTAGTAGACTGTCCTAAACAAATTGCAGTATGAATAAAATGAGATATTCCTTTTTAAACGCACAAAGACCCAGCCAGACCTTAATTCATGTTGTCTGAATCACGCTGTGAAGAGCAGAAAACCACTGAAGGTGTTGTAGTTCATGTCATCATCATAGATCAGCCTGTTTGCCTGGAGCTCTACGTAAACATGGTCTCCCGGCTCCAAGAGGACGACCACAGCATTGCTGCCCATGTCGTGTGAATCAGACCCTGTGGTGTCCCACACAGACACCAACCTGTCACCATTCTTCATGAGGCTCACAACAGAGTTGGGAGGGGCACTAATGTTGTTGAACATTGAGAATCGGAAGAAGTACATTCCCTTGACCGTTGCAGAGAAAATACCTGCCAAAATAATAAGACTGGTTTGAATTTCACAAGCTTTCATTTCTTTTTATTCTCTCTCTCTCTCTCTCTCTCTCTCTCTCTCTCTCTCTCTCTCTCTCTCTCTCTCTCTCTCTCTTTTTCTCTCTCTCACACAAACACACATGCACACAGATACACACACTTTAAATACCTGTTGCAGGATTGTAGCAACTGCCAATGTTGGAGAAGACCTTCTTGTACTGCAGTGGGGTAGCAGTGGTGAAAGGGCCAGTGTTCCCAGAGCCAGACTCCAAGAGAGCTGCAGAAAAGGCCACCTTAGGTTGGCCTGGAGGTAACAAATTACCGCAAATACATTATTAGTGGATATTATTTATAAAGACATATTATTCATTCCAAAAAGACGTGCTATGTCGTGTTTTACCTCCGATCAGGGAGTGCAGCTCCAGCACATCTGTCTCAGTTTTTTGCAACTTGGTCTCCAGGAGTGTAATTTTGTCCGCCATGCTCGCCACTTTCTCTTCCACAGCTCCCAGTGTCTGTGCTATGGAGACGAGGGAGCAGGTGTCAGAGCAGCTGGTTGACCCTGTGCTCTGACTGACTTTATCATTAACTTGCTCTTCACATAGACAGCAGCAGAGCGCCAGCATCAGGACTGCAATCTTCTTCATCCTTATGGTGTTGAAATCTCTCCTGCTCTGAGGTCTCTCTCTGCCCAGTCTCTCCCTTTATAGGACATCTGACACTGTGCAAAGACAATGTTTGATTGGCAACAATGACCAGTTTCAGGAAATTCCCACTCAATATAATTGATGTATTTACTGAGATCTCATGGGGAAAGTTAGGAAAGCACACTCTTGTGTAAAGTTAAGGTGTTGGGCAAGGCAAAGCAAGGCAAGGCAAGTTTATTTATATAGCACATTTCATACACAATGGCAATTCAAAGTGCTTTACATAAAAGAAAAATAAAGACATAGGTATAAAAAGTGAAAGTGCATCAAAATCACATGCAAAAAGATAAAAAGAAAATATAAAAGATAAAAGAATAAATATTCCAGTGCAGACGAGTGTTGCCTTAAATTTCTTAAAAAGCCCTGGTGACCATAACTTACTTAATACCTTTTTTTTATTTCATTTTTTTTATTTTATTTCTTTATATATTTCCCTCCCCTTTTATGTATTTACTTATTTATTTATTTATTTTTTAGTTTGTTCATCGGTATGTTGTTGTTTCTTAATCTCTCCTCTTTTTGTTGTAACTGTGAAGCTCCATGAGTTGTATTGAGATGTACCTGTGTTTTGTATGTGATATGCTACCATACCGTATTTGATTGGTAAACCCGGAAAACCCATATGTGGTGGAAGTTTTCTGTAATAAAGAGACTTGGAGATGAAAAGTTGTCTTTCTGTCATCTTTACTGCTTGCAAGCAAGGCGCAATGCCCACCCAATGAATGTGTGAGACAAAGAGCGAACCAATGTGTTTTGTCCACCCTTTCTATAATCATGTAGTAAAGATAAAAGATTTCCAGTGCAAACAAGGACCAATTCACCTAGCCAATGTCTTATCTGTCTCAGGTCAGGTCAAAGGCATGAGAGATGTGCTGAACAGCAGTTTGTACATTTCCACACAGAGATGAGCTCTCATAATAATACAACGTGAGTACAGTACAGATATTAAAGACATAAAAGAGTATAATAGTGTAATTTCCTCCACACCATAAATAAATCATTAAAAAAAAGAAAAGAAAAAGCCCTGGCGAACAGAAAAGTTTTAACCCTGATTTAAAACATTGTAAAGTGGAGGGCAGACCTCAGATTTTCTGGGAGTTTGTTCCAGGCATGAGGAGCATAAAAACTAAAAGCTGCTTCTCCATGTTTTTTTCTGACCCTGGGAACAGTAAGCAGACCAGCACCTGAAGACCTGAGGGGTCTAGCAGGTTCATAATACTGAAGGAGATCAGAAATGTATTTTGGTCCTAAACCATTTAGTGCTTTATAAACATGCAACAGAATTTTTTTTTTAAACTCAATTCTTAGGCACACAGGAAGCCAATGCAGTGATCTCAGCACTGGAGTGATGTGGTCCATTTTCTTAGTCCTGGTTAGAACCCTCACAGCAGCATTCTGGGTGAGCTGCAGTTGTCTAATAGCTTTTTTAGAGAGACCCGTAAAGACACTGTTACAATAGTCAAGTCTATTAAAATAAATGCATGAATGAGTTTTTCAAGGTCCTGCTTGGACATTAATTCTTTAATTTTTGCGATATTTTTAAGGTGATAGTAGGCAGATTTTGTAATTGTCTTTGTCTTGTCTTGGCTATTAAAGCTTAGGTCAGAGTCCATAACTACCCCAAGATTTATGACTTGGCTTTTAGTCTTCAGTGAGAGGGATTCAAGGTGAGCACTGACTTTAAGTCTCTCCTCTTTGGCACCAAAAACAATTATTTTGGTTTTATCTAGTTGCAGAAAATTGTGGCACATCTAGTCATTGATTTGTTCGATTGGATCATAGTCATCTGTTGATAAAGCTATGTAGATCTGAGTGTTGTCTGCATAATTTTGATAGGAAATACTGTTGTTTTGCATAATTTGAGCTAGTGGGAGCATGTAAAGATTGAACAGAAGAGGCCCAAGAATTGACCCCTGGGGAACTCCACATGTAATTTTTGTTCACTTAGATACGCAGTTACCAATAGATACAAAGTAGTCTCTGTCTTGTAAGTAAGATTTAAGCCAGTTTAGGACCGTGCCAGACAACCCTACCCATTTTTCCACTCAGCCTACCAGTGTGTCATGGTCTACTGTATCAAAAGCAGCACTAAGGTCCAGTAAAACTAGAACTGAGATTTTTCCGCAGTCCGTATTAAAACAAATGTCATTTAAAACCTTTACTAGAGCGGTCTAAGTGCTGTGGTGGGTGCTTCATTTGGATGTGCATTAGTATGTGTAAATGTAATGGCGATTTGTTGAACTGGACTCAGGAGTCATTACTGAAGCATTTTCTACACTTCACTGCCATTACAGAAATGACCAAAAGATTTTTAAAACTTACCTTGTCTTTTTTTTTTTTTTTTCTATTTCAGTGGAACTTATTTTGGAGGCAACAAGTTTTGTAGATGTTTTTCTTTGACATATTTTATTTCTTATTTTAGTACAAAAATTATGTTTTCATGCTTACTATGAGTCTCACATTTAACATTACTGAAATGTCATTTTCAAAGCCATTTGTTTACGATTTCTCATAGGTCTACAAAAGAGAGGCATGTCTCTATTTGAGAAAACATTGAGCAAGCCAAGTGGTGCTGGAATATGTCTTGTATTTCTGTTATATGGCCAAGCATAAGAGGATGAAATGTATATGTTGAAATGATTAAGATTTTCTTTCATAGGGAGTTTGGATTGGATGAGTGCTTTCACATTGGCCGCTGCCAAGCCGGGAAATTCTGTCGCTGTTTCTGTAAAGAGCAAAAGGTATTTCATGAGAAATTTGATTTTGCACCATGATGTAAAAACATATACCCGTGGTTGAAAACCAAAATATATCCCTCAGTAATGTAACTTATAGCTATCCAGCCAAATGGAATACACTACATAGAAACACAATAAATCATGGTATACCATGGACCTTAGTACAGGAAATCATCCACATTACCAATATATAGACAATGATTTAGGGTTATCTAAAATCAGATAAATTAATATTTTTATAATTTGGTATTAATGATGTGTCTCCTCTTCTATATTTATAAAGAAATGACAAAAACAGTCATGAGTGAATCAATAAATAGAAATTCTATTGGAGCTCATCGAAGATACAGACTGTTAATTGAGTGGCCGCAGAAAACAATAGGTAACGGCAATAATAACTGAGAAAGTCTGATTGTCAACAGACAACAGTATAAAATTATCACAGACCAGAGAACACTGGTCTGTGATAATTTGCCAGCCTTGCGGTGGTTGACAACACAATTAGAGAATAGAAGGGTTATGTGCGCATAGCTACAGGCTTGGAAAGGATACAGTTTAGATTTAAATACCAAATGATGTATTTTATGTGTTACTGACCCCAACACGCCTCTGAAGGTGATGCATGGGACCCCAGAGTTTGTGGCCCCTGATGTGATCAACTAGTTTGGCCATCGGCATGTGGAGCTTTGGGGTCATCTGCTACATATTGTGAGTCACACTATCACTCGCGCATCCATGCACAACCAGCCTCTTTCCTTCTATCCCATTTGGCAGGAGCAGATGTCATTGTGTGACACTATGACTGGAAAACACACATGAAAAAAGTAGTCACATCAAACTAAGATGCTGCCATTTGAATACACCTGGACCCATGAAAATCAAACGCTAAGAGTAGGAGTGTTGATCTTGGATAACTGACCAAATCCCCCTTTCCCCCCCGTTTTGTCTTAGTCATAAAGGCCTGAATCAAAAATTGACTAGATCAACACTTTGAGCAACTTGATAAAATGTGGGAACTGATCGGATTGTACTTGTCATGATGGATTGAGTGCCTGTTTGTTTGGGAAATGTGGACTTTTTATGCCACCTAGTGGACTTAGGTGGGTATTGTCACTTAATGGCCATGGCCTGTGTGTATGTCTCTCTCTCTGTGTGTGGTCTTCAGACTCAGTGGCGAGTCTCCGTTCCAGGGTAACAGTGACAAAGAGACCCTGAACTCGGTGACAGCTGCCCAGTGGGAGTTTGATGAGGAGAGCTTCGAGGAGATCACAGAGCAGGCCAAAGATTTCATCAGCTCCCTGCTCAACAAGGACACCAGGTGGCATCAGTGCATCTGTACAATAGCCAATGCACAGCCCCGAATATGCCCCACCTCTAACCCGCTGTGTCCTTTCCCAGGCGGAGGATGTCCTGTGAAGAGGCCCTTGCCCACACCTGGATGGCAACATTTGACTCTGGAGACCCCAGCACCACCAAGAGCCTGTCCAAGGAGAAGATGAAGAGGTTGCTAGCTAGGCAGAAGTGGAATGTAACATACTATCTTAGCACTTGCTACTGGTTTGTATTACATCTGAGTTTTGATGAAATGGTCTTCTATTACAGACTTTTCACTTTTTTGCCTCCTAGAAAGCAGGCAAGGCCATGCTGGCCCTCAAGAGAATGGCTCTGCTGTCTAAAGGAGAGAGTCCTGGATCCCCTACCAGCCCTGGAGAGGGTGAGAGACTCCCATTCTTTAATATTTTCTCCTTATCAGGCCAAACCATTTCAGGTTCCCAGTCTGAACTTGCTGTATCATCACTCCTGGGCTGTTACCCCCTTTGTTCTACTCCCTCCTGCCCCAGACTCCCCCCTGACCCCGGAGGCAGAGCATGTCCTGCAGTCTCTGGAGCTCAAGATGCAGGAGCCTCCCCAGTTCTCCCAGAGCCTGGAGGACCAGACCGTCACACAGGGATCCAGTGCCCGCCTCTCCTGCCACCTCACAGGTACACATGGGCTTAATCAAATAATTTCCTGTGACGCTTGATCAAGTTACATTGGTGTAATCAGAGGATTTACACTGGTTTTCAGTCTGGGCGATTGAATATTTTTGGAGTCCAAGGTTAACTATGGTTAACTCCCTCATTCAAGAGCACCCCTGCTTTACCAAATATGCCATTTCAGTCTCAGCCTCATGTGTCCATTTCTTTGTGCTCCATTTCAAAAGTTCTTATCTAACTGTGCATCCTGTCTCTTCCTTGCTCTGTCCTCAACCCTCCCATCTCCTGTCTTGGCAGGATACCCTGATCCAGAGGTGGTGTGGCTGTGTGGGGAGGAGCCTGTGGCCGAGTCGTCCAGAGTGCAGATCGAGTATGAGGAAGATGGCCGCTGTACCCTGGTCTTGGCCAGAGTTGGCCCAGACGACGCCAACGTTTACACCTGTAGAGCCACCAATGACCATGGGGAGGCATTCTGCTCTGCAAAACTCATTATGAAAGAGTAGTTTGATCATATCTGTGAATGCATACTACAGCATATAATGCAGATATGCAGGAATTCATAGACTCCAGTGTCTGTGGATTATATTTTCAAACATAATGTTCTTGAGTGCCTTGAACTGTTGTATTGTACATTCCTGTTTTTGTTTTTTTTGTAATTTAAGTATTTATTAATTTTTCTTCAAACATTACACACACACGCGTGACTTGTAAATATGACATTGCAAACATTGTACAATCAGAAACATTCAAAAATGAAACAAAACAAAAAACACACGAGTAACGGAAAGACAGTCATTTAGAACACTTAAAGACAGCACCTATATTAATACATCGTACAGTTCCAACCGTAATGATATCTAGCCTCTAATTTTCTCATAACCCTTTAAAATAGTAAGCCCTTAATGTACAGGAGGTAATGCTCCCAGACCTGCTTAAATTTCCCTTTCATATCGTTCATTCTAGCTATTAAGTATTCAAAGGAGGCAGTTTCAGACATGAGTTTAGTCCATTCAGCGATTTCTGGCTTGCTTGTGTTCTTCCAGTTACGCAAAACAAGTCTGTACATTCCTGTTTTTGACCTTTAATAGAAATACAAACCGCAACACTCTGATGTACGCAAGAAATATTTCTGCATGTCATGCTGTATAAAATTTATTGACAGATGAATATTGTTACAGAGATACAAGCATTGCATAGATAAAGCTTGGTATTTCTTTAGATATCCAGATATGGTTAGTAGACTGTCCTAAACAAATTGCAGTATGAATAAAATGAGATATTCCTTTTTAAATGCATGAAGACCCAGCCAGACCTTAATTCATGTTGTCTGAATCACGCTGTAAAGAGCAGAAAACCACTGAAGGTGTTGTAGTTCATGCTGTCGTCATCGTAGAGCCGCATGTTTGCATGGAGCTCTACGTAAACACGGTCTCCCGGCTCCAAGAGGACGACCACAGCGTTGCTGCCCATGTCGTGTGAATCAGACCCTGTGGTGTCCCACACAGACACCAACCTGTCACCGTTCTTCATGAGGCTCACAGCAGAGTTGGAATTGGCACTACGGTTGTTGGTCATTGAGAATCGGAAGAAGTACATTCCCTTGACCTTTGCAGAGAAAATACCTGCCAAAATATTATGACTTGTTTGAATTTCACAAGCTTTCATTTGTCTTTATTCTCTCTCTCTCTCTCTCTCTCTCTCTCTCTCTCTCTCTCTCTCTCTCTCTCTCTCTCTCTCTCTCTCTCACACACACACACACACACAAACACACATGCACACCGATACACACACTTTAAATACCTGTTGCAGGATTGTAGCAACTGCCAATGTTGGAGAAGACCTTCTTGTACTGCAGTGGGGTAGCAGTGGTGAAACGCCCAGTGCTCCCAGAGCCAGACTCCAAGAGAGCTGCAGAAAAGGCCACCTTAAGCTGGCCTGGAAGTAACAAATTATCACAAATACATTATTAGAGGACAATATTTTTAAAGGGAAATATTATTCATCCCAAAAAAATGCGCTATGCCATGCTTTACCTCCAGTCAGGCTCTGCAGCTGCAGTACCTCCTCAGTTTTTTGCAACTTGGTCTCCAGGAGTGTAATTTTGTCCACCATGCTCGCCACTTTCTCTCCCACAGCTCCCAGTGTCTGTGCTATGGAGACGAGGGAGCAGGTGTCAGAGCAGCTGGTTGACCCTGTGCTCTGACTGACTTTATTGTGGTTTTCATTAACCTGCGCTTCACATAGACAGCAGCAGAGCGCCAGCATCAGGACTGCAATCTTCTTCATCCTTATGGTGTTGAAATCTCTCCTGCTCTGAGGTCTCTCTCTACCCAGTCTCTCCCTTTATAGGACATCTGATACTGCAAAGACAATGTTTGATTGGCAAACAATGAGCAGTTTCAGGAAATGGCTGCTCAAAATAAATAAATTAGAATCCATCTATGAATTTAGTTAGGTTTCATCAGGAAAGTTAGGAAAACACACACTATAAGGACAAAGAAAAATTGGTTTGTTTTATGTTTTATGGATCACATTAATCGCAAATAACTGAGTCCATCACCCTCCTTGCTTCCCTCTTGTAATGACTTATTTGATAAATTTTGTGTAAAGTTAAGCTGTGCTAAAATAAATGGCTGTTGTTGAGAGTTAAATACTGAGGCAGTGTTTGATTCCCTCACGTTGGCAGGAAGCTTATTCCTGAGGGAGGGGGCCCCCATTGCTGCAACTGGCTAATGTATATTAATTATACAAGTTTTAGGATTTACTGAATCATTCTATTTTAAAATTATTTCACTTTCAACGTTAGTGGTATATCATTTTCAAAGCCATTACTTTACGATTTCTCATAGGTCTACAAAAGAGAGAAACCTATCTGAGAAAGCATTGAGCAAGCCAAGTGGTGCTGGAATATGTCTTGTATTTCTGTTATATGGCCAAGCATAAGAGGATGAAATGAAAAGTGTTGACGGGGGAGTTAATATTGGATCAGAGGGGCTTGGTATTACATTATCCATTTGTTTTCACAGATCTACATGTTAAAGTTGTTAGTATACAGTTAGTGATCTCTCCATTTCACAATAAGATCATCAAGGAGCAATACAAACACTGCCACTTCACAGTTATATGTCAGGTCAAACCAGTTGTGTGACAGAAATTATTCTCCCTTCCTACTTGACAGCTTTTTATTTGCTTATTTAAAGTGTATGTACTGAGGGTGGGTGGACTAGAAATAGGGTGCTATCTGTGACTACAGTGGGTCTAGTTGCCTCCAGAGCAATTACATTTGTAGCACACAAGTGTGAGATGCTGGATTCTCAATACTTCAATGATGTGGTAAAAACATCATAAAGGCTAGAAAAACATATCAAGTGAGATTCATTAACATATCAATTATGATTGATCATCTCAGATCACCACCACCATTTATAAATCCCCCATAAGGCCGATGGAACTATACTGTATTTAAAAGGGAATTGGAAATGAGATTGACGGTCATTACTGTGTTGTACAAACTTCAAAGTCTTGTGTGATGACGACTGTCATCCTAGAAGACATCACCACTGTTGAGAAAGAAATTCTGCATAGGTGAAGGCAGTCCTTCATAACTGTTTTGTTGTAGTGGTAAAAATATTCCCTGCTATGAGGAATAATTAGAATAATAAATAAAGCTTTATGGCACATAACCTTGTGCTATGTGGAGACATTATGCTGCAGTTTTCTTCATTTTGGCCAGATCCTGTACATGCCTGTCTCTGCTGAGAAGCATGCAGAAATAGACTTAATGAATGCCAGAGGTGGAAAGTGAGTACATTTACTCAAGTACTGTACTTAAGTCCAGTTTTAAGGTGCTGGCACTTTACTTGAGTATTTCCATTTTGTGAGACTTTATACTTTTACTCCACTACATTTCAGAGGGAAATGTTGTACTTTTTACTCCACTACATCATTTAACTGATGGATGTAGTTACTAGTTACTTTGCAGAATAACATTTTACAGGCAAAACATATAATAAGCTCATAAAATATGTTGCATTGTTAGAGTTTAAACTCCCCAACAGTATATGGAGCAGTTAGACCTACTACGTTAAAATACTTCTTAAAGGTTACTGCATCAGTAATTTAACACTCTGGACGGGACCATTGTTCAGAATGAGTACTTTTACTGCTAATACTTCTATACTTTTACTTAACTAAACTTTTGAATGGAGGACTTTTACTTTTAATGGAGTATTTTTCCATTATGGTATTACTACTTTTACTTAAGTAAAGGATTTGAGTACTTTTTCCAACACTGATGAAGGCCTGTGGCCGAGTCGTCCAGAGTGCAGATCGAGTATGAGGAAGATGGCCGCTGTACCCTGGTCTTGGCCAGAGTTGGCCCACACAACGCCAATGTTTACACCTGTAGAGCCACAATGACCATGGGGAGGCATTCTGCTCTGCAAAACTCATTATGAAAGAGTAGTTTGATCATATCTGTGAATGCATACTACAGCATATAATGCAGATATGCAAGAATTCATAGACTCCAGTGTCTGTGGATTATATTTTCAAACATAATATTCTTGAGTGCTTTGAACTGTTTTGTACATTCCTGTTTTTGACCTTTAATACAAATGGGAACCACAACACTCTGATGTACGCAAGAAATATTTCTGCATGTGATGCTGTAGAAAATTTATTGACAGATGAATATTGTTACAGAGATACAAGCATTGCATAGATAAAGCTTGGTATTTCTTTATATATCCAGATATGGTTAGTAGACTGTCCTAAACAAATTGCAGTATGAATAAAATGAGATATTCCTTTTTAAACGCACAAAGACCCAGCCAGACCTTAATTCATGTTGTCTGAATCACGCTGTGAAGAGCAGAAAACCACTGAAGGTGTTGTAGTTCATGCCATCATCATAGATCAGCCTGTTTGCCTGGAGCTCTACGTAAACATGGTCTCCCGGCTCCAAGAGGACGACCACAGCATTGCTGCCCATGTCGTGTGAATCAGACCCTGTGGTGTCCCACACAGACACCAACCTGTCACCATTCTTCATGAGGCTCACAACAGAGTTGGGAGGGGCACTAAGGTTGTTGAACATTGAGAATCGGAAGAAGTACATTCCCTTGACCTTTGCAGAGAAAATACCTGCCAAAATAATAAGACTGGTTTGAATTTCACAAGCTTTCATTTCTTTTTATTCTCTCTCTCTCTCTCTCTCTCTCTCTCTCTCTCTCTCTCTCTCTCTCTCTCTCTCTCTTTTTCTCTCTCTCACACAAACACACATGCACACAGATACACACACTTTAAATACCTGTTGCAGGATTGTAGCAACTGCCAATGTTGGAGAAGACCTTCTTGTACTTCAGTGGGGTAGCAGTGGTGAAAGGGCCAGTGTTCCCAGAGCCAGACTCCAAGAGAGCTGCAGAAAAGGCCACCTTAGGCTGGCCTGGAGGCATCAAATTACCGCAAATACATTATTAGTGGATATTATTTATAAAGACATATTATTCATTCCAAAAAGACGTGCTATGTCGTGTTTTACCTCCGATCAGGGAGTGCAGCTCCAGCACATCTTTCTCAGTTTTTTGCAACTTGGTCTCCAGGAGTGTAATTTTGTCCGCCATGCTCGCCACTTTCTCTCCCACAGCTCCCAGTGTCTGTGCTATGGAGACGAGGGAGCAGGTGTCAGAGCAGCTGGTTGACCCTGTGCTCTGACTGACTTTATTGCGGTTTTCATTAACCTGCGCTTCACATAGACAGCAGCAGAGCGCCAGCATCAGGACTGCAATCTTCTTCATCCTTATGGTGTTGAAATCTCTCCTGCTCTGAGGTCTCTCTCTGCCCAGTCTCTCCCTTTATAGGACATCTGATACTGCAAAGACAATGTTTGATTGGCAAATAATGAGCAGTTTCAGGAAATGTCTGCTCAAAATGAATACATTAGAATCTGTCTATGTATTTACTTAGGTCTTATCAGGATAGTTAGGAAAACACACACTATAAGAAGGACAAAGAAAAACTGGTTTGTTTTATGTTTTATGGATCACATTAATCGCAAATAACTGAGTCCATCACCCTCCTTGCTTCCCTCTTGTAATGACTTATTTGATAAATTTTGTGTAAAGTTAAGCTGTGCTAAAATAAATGGCTGTTGTTGAGAGTTAAATACTGAGGCAGTGTTTGATTCCCTCACGTTGGCAGGAAGCTTATTCCAGAGGGAGGGGGCCCCCATTGCTGCAACTGGCTATTGTATATTAATCATACAAGTTTTAGGATTTACTAAATCATTCTATTTTAAAATTATTTCACTTTTAACGTTAGTGGTATATCATTTTCAAAGCCATTAGTTTAGGATTTCTCATAGGTCTACAAAAGAGAGAAACCTATCTGAGAAAGCATTGAGCAAGCCAAGTGGTGCTAGAATATGTCTTGTATTTCTGTTATATGGCCAAGCATAAGAGGATGAAATGAAAAGTGTTGACGGGGGAGTTAATATTGGATCAGAGGGGCTTGGTATTACATTATCCATTTGTTTTCACAGATCTACATGTTAAAGTTGTTAGTATACAGTTAGTGATCTCTCCATTTCACAATAAGATCATCAAGGAGCAATACAAACACTGCCACTTCACAGTTATATGTCAGGTCAAACCAGTTGTGTGACAGAAATTATTCTCCCTTCCTACTTGACAGCTTTTTATTTGCTTATTTAAAGTGTATGTACTGAGGGTGGGTGGACTAGAAATAGGGTGCTATCTGTGACTACAGTGGGTCTAGTTGCCTCCAGAGCAATTACATTTGTAGCACACAAGTGTGAGATGCTGGATTCTCAATACTTCAATGATGTGGTAAAAACATCATAAAGGCTAGAAAAACATATCAAGTGAGATTCATTAACATATCAATTATGATTGATCATCTGGTGGTGATAATCTCAAATCACCACCACCATTTATAAATCCCCCATAAGGCCGATGGAACTATACTGTATTTAAAAGGGAATTGGAAATGAGATTGACGGTCATTACTGTGTTGTACAAACTTCAAAGTCTTGTGTGATGACGACTGTCATCCTAGAAGACATCACCACTGTTGAGAAAGAAATTCTGCATAGGTGAAGGCAGTCCTTCATAACTGTTTTGTTGTAGTGGTAAAAATATTCCCTGCTATGAGGAATAATTAGAATAATAAATAAAGCTTTATGGCACAATAACCTTGTGCTATGTGGAGACATTATGCTGCAGTTTTCTTCATTTTGGCCAGATCCTGTACATGCCTGTCTTTGCTGAGAAGCATGCAGAAATAGACTTAATGAATGCCAGAGGTGGAAAGTGAGTACATTTACTCAAGTACTGTACTTAAGTCCAGTTTTAAGGTGCTGGCACTTTACTTGAGTATTTCCATTTTGTGAGACTTTATACTTTTACTCCACTACATTTCAGAGGGAAATGTTGTACTTTTTACTCCACTACATCATTTAACTGATGGATGTAGTTACTAGTTACTTTGCAGAATAACATTTTACAGGCAAAACATATAATAAGCTCATAAAATATGTTGCATTGTTAGAGTTTAAACTCCCCAACAGTATATGGAGCAGTTAGACCTACTACGTTAAAATACTTCTTAAAGGTTACTGCATCAGTAATTTAACACTCTGGACGGGACCATTGTTCAGAATGAGTACTTTTACTGCTAATACTTCTATACTTTTACTTAACTAAACTTTTGAATGGAGGACTT
The DNA here is from genome assembly GCF_046629955.1 of Centroberyx affinis. Classification (NCBI taxonomy): domain Eukaryota; kingdom Metazoa; phylum Chordata; class Actinopteri; order Beryciformes; family Berycidae; genus Centroberyx; species Centroberyx affinis. The sequence continues at coordinate 67,369 of NW_027280724.1, forward strand.
TTACTTTTAATGGAGTATTTTTCCATTATGGTATTACTACTTTTACTTAAGTAAAGGATTTGAGTACTTTTTCCAACACTGATGAAGGCCTGTGGCCGAGTCGTCCAGAGTGCAGATCGAGTATGAGGAAGATGGCCGCTGTACCCTGGTCTTGGCCAGAGTTGGCCCACACAACGCCAATGTTTACACCTGTAGAGCCACAATGACCATGGGGAGGCATTCTGCTCTGCAAAACTCATTATGAAAGAGTAGTTTGATCATATCTGTGAATGCATACTACAGCATATAATGCAGATATGCAAGAATTCATAGACTCCAGTGTCTGTGGATTATATTTTCAAACATAATATTCTTGAGTGCTTTGAACTGTTTTGTACATTCCTGTTTTTGACCTTTAATACAAATGGGAACCACAACACTCTGATGTACGCAAGAAATATTTCTGCATGTGATGCTGTAGAAAATTTATTGACAGATGAATATTGTTACAGAGATACAAGCATTGCATAGATAAAGCTTGGTATTTCTTTATATATCCAGATATGGTTAGTAGACTGTCCTAAACAAATTGCAGTATGAATAAAATGAGATATTCCTTTTTAAACGCACAAAGACCCAGCCAGACCTTAATTCATGTTGTCTGAATCACGCTGTGAAGAGCAGAAAACCACTGAAGGTGTTGTAGTTCATGCCATCATCATAGATCAGCCTGTTTGCCTGGAGCTCTACGTAAACATGGTCTCCCGGCTCCAAGAGGACGACCACAGCATTGCTGCCCATGTCGTGTGAATCAGACCCTGTGGTGTCCCACACAGACACCAACCTGTCACCATTCTTCATGAGGCTCACAACAGAGTTGGGAGGGGCACTAAGGTTGTTGAACATTGAGAATCGGAAGAAGTACATTCCCTTGACCTTTGCAGAGAAAATACCTGCCAAAATAATAAGACTGGTTTGAATTTCACAAGCTTTCATTTCTTTTTATTCTCTCTCTCTCTCTCTCTCTCTCTCTCTCTCTCTCTCTCTCTCTCTCTCTCTTTTTCTCTCTCTCACACAAACACACATGCACACAGATACACACACTTTAAATACCTGTTGCAGGATTGTAGCAACTGCCAATGTTGGAGAAGACCTTCTTGTACTTCAGTGGGGTAGCAGTGGTGAAAGGGCCAGTGTTCCCAGAGCCAGACTCCAAGAGAGCTGCAGAAAAGGCCACCTTAGGCTGGCCTGGAGGCATCAAATTACCGCAAATACATTATTAGTGGATATTATTTATAAAGACATATTATTCATTCCAAAAAGACGTGCTATGTCGTGTTTTACCTCCGATCAGGGAGTGCAGCTCCAGCACATCTTTCTCAGTTTTTTGCAACTTGGTCTCCAGGAGTGTAATTTTGTCCGCCATGCTCGCCACTTTCTCTCCCACAGCTCCCAGTGTCTGTGCTATGGAGACGAGGGAGCAGGTGTCAGAGCAGCTGGTTGACCCTGTGCTCTGACTGACTTTATTGCGGTTTTCATTAACCTGCGCTTCACATAGACAGCAGCAGAGCGCCAGCATCAGGACTGCAATCTTCTTCATCCTTATGGTGTTGAAATCTCTCCTGCTCTGAGGTCTCTCTCTGCCCAGTCTCTCCCTTTATAGGACATCTGATACTGCAAAGACAATGTTTGATTGGCAAATAATGAGCAGTTTCAGGAAATGTCTGCTCAAAATAAATACATTAGAATCTGTCTATGTATTTACTTAGGTCTTATCAGGATAGTTAGGAAAACACACACTATAAGAAGGACAAAGAAAAACTGGTTTGTTTTATGTTTTATGGATCACATTAATCGCAAATAACTGAGTCCATCACCCTCCTTGCTTCCCTCTTGTAATGACTTATTTGATAAATTTTGTGTAAAGTTAAGCTGTGCTAAAATAAATGGCTGTTGTTGAGAGTTAAATACTGAGGCAGTGTTTGATTCCCTCACGTTGGCAGGAAGCTTATTCCAGAGGGAGGGGGCCCCCATTGCTGCAACTGGCTATTGTATATTAATCATACAAGTTTTAGGATTTACTAAATCATTCTATTTTAAAATTATTTCACTTTCAACGTTAGTGGTATATCATTTTCAAAGCCATTAGTTTAGGATTTCTCATAGGTCTACAAAAGAGAGAAACCTATCTGAGAAAGCATTGAGCAAGCCAAGTGGTGCTGGAATATGTCTTGTATTTCTGTTATATGGCCAAGCATAAGAGGATGAAATGAAAAGTGTTGACGGGGGAGTTAATATTGGATCAGAGGGGCTTGGTATTACATTATCCATTTGTTTTCACAGATCTACATGTTAAAGTTGTTAGTATACAGTTAGTGATCTCTCCATTTCACAATAAGATCATCAAGGAGCAATACAAACACTGCCACTTCACAGTTATATGTCAGGTCAAACCAGTTGTGTGACAGAAATTATTCTCCCTTCCTACTTGACAGCTTTTTATTTGCTTATTTAAAGTGTATGTACTGAGGGTGGGTGGACTAGAAATAGGGTGCTATCTGTGACTACAGTGGGTCTAGTTGCCTCCAGAGCAATTACATTTGTAGCACACAAGTGTGAGATGCTGGATTCTCAATACTTCAATGATGTGGTAAAAACATCATAAAGGCTAGAAAAACATATCAAGTGAGATTCATTAACATATCAATTATGATTGATCATCTGGTGGTGATAATCTCAAATCACCACCACCATTTATAAATCCCCCATAAGGCCGATGGAACTATACTGTATTTAAAAGGGAATTGGAAATGAGATTGACGGTCATTACTGTGTTGTACAAACTTCAAAGTCTTGTGTGATGACGACTGTCATCCTAGAAGACATCACCACTGTTGAGAAAGAAATTCTGCATAGGTGAAGGCAGTCCTTCATAACTGTTTTGTTGTAGTGGTAAAAATATTCCCTGCTATGAGGAATAATTAGAATAATAAATAAAGCTTTATGGCACAATAACCTTGTGCTATGTGGAGACATTATGCTGCAGTTTTCTTCATTTTGGCCAGATCCTGTACATGCCTGTCTTTGCTGAGAAGCATGCAGAAATAGACTTAATGAAGGCCAGAGGTGGAAAGTGAGTACATTTACTCAAGTACTGTACTTAAGTCCAGGTCCGGTTTCCTCCCACAGTCCAAAGACATGCAGGTCAGGTGGATTGAAGACTCTAAATTGCCCATAGGCAATTTGCGTAAGCCCTTCGAGCTTAGGTCTTGGTCTCTCCCTTTCAGATATTTCTTTTTTGTCTTGAAAACTTCGCCTGGAAAATGGAATCCGAAGCAAATCAGCCACAATGTCAATTTCTTCGTTAGCCGCCATTCTTCTTGGTTCCCACCTTCCCAACAATCGCAGGCTAGTATTACTTGCCCCACGGCACAAAGAAATACCTACGCTTATTGGTTGATAATGATGACATCACCTGGGGCCTGCTAGCAGGCCCTAGGGGTGTCTCAATCACCACAAATCAAATTTTGATTGGTTAATTTTGTTGTCACTCTATATTTATGTCAAGTACACTTTCTATGAGCAGAGCCTGCAACCAAGGACACAGCAGGCCATGGGGGCGGAGATAGCTGTATGAAGAAGCACACAGGGGCACAGGCAGCTCCAAATAGTGGGTTTATTATGATAGTAACTGAAATTGAACCAAAACGATTTTTAAAAATCAAATAAATGATTCTAATAACTTATTATAAATTATTTTAACAATAACATAATATTTTATTAACTAAAAATTACACCTCTCAAAAATGGTAGGGCCTGCAGAGAAGGCCCTGAAGGCCCTCCCCTGTACTATATATAATAATATATAAAGCCCTTTGAGACATGCTTGTGATAAAGGGCTATATAAATAAACTAGACTACATGAAAACCATTAGTAACTGTGCTGAGAAGAGAAAACACTGGACACTCACTACACTTCCCCTGCAATTGCAAATATACTGCATGCCATGCTAATTGAACTAATCAAAGATGTTGAATGTGGAGTGATATGTACAGTCTGCTGTGTCTTATATGCCTTGCACTGTCCCTTTCCACTGTATGTGATGTCCTGCTGCCCATGTACCGTGTGTCAGGCTGCACTGTGACACTACAGTAGTTGTATGGATGTCTCTGCTCCAATGCCACCAACAATTCCTCTTTAGTTTGTAATTACTATAGGCTATACATATATATAAATAAAACTGTAATTAGCAAATCAACAGATTATGATTATGATTCATACAAGGAAAGCGCTGGAAGTTAGAAAAATCAAGCCATGTTGTCAGGATTCAAAACATGACGATGATGTCATGTGGGGGAGGGGGTTTGTCGCAATGGGTGTAGAGAAAGCAGAAATCAACTTGTACTCCCAGTTTGTACCCCAGGCTGTATCAGTACACGCTGTTCAGAATGTCAGAACACCACAACATGTCCGTTTGTTACACTTGTAAAGCTTCCTCAAAATGAAAACAAACCATCATCCACCAAAGATGCCATGGTAAGCCTCAGTCTCACAATGTGACATACCGAAAGTACATCAGTTATTGTTCTGAGACGCTGAATGGCTGTGTGGGAGGGAGCGAGCTGGCGGCGGCCTCGGGTCATCGGTGATTACGTAACACGCCGCATGCTTTCCTCAAACTCCTGCCCAAACAGAGCATTGAGTAAGCAGCTGCACTACACTGGAAATCCTGAATCCTTGAGTTGCTCTCATAGAAAAGCCACAGAGACACAAAAAATGATACTGCACAAAAGTTTACCAAAAACAAGAGCTTTTTAATATTCCACTGACATAAAAAAAAATAAATGTGCTGGACAAGAAAAAGCTCTCTACCCCCTTCAGATGTTTCGAGTCACAACTATTCCACAGTTTTACTGAGAAACATTTGCTTTCAGAAATGAACATTTGAAACCACACATTCATTCATATCCCAAAAATAAACATATGTACATGTGAGTAAATAAATTAGCTGGTGGCATATAAATAAATAGATTTAAAGTGTGTTTTGTGTGCATGTGAGCACGAGTAAGAGATATGATGAAGAAGATCCAGTCTCCTGAGTAAGACGTTGAAATCGGGTGGTTGTGGTGGGGAGAGGTCAAGTATTGATGTTAGTTGGCAGGAGGAGGGGGTCGGTAAAGTTTGGTTGATGGTCCATGTGGAGGGGGGTGGGAGGGGGGGGCGGGTCAAAAGGTTTGTCCTCATGTTGACCGCCTCCACACCGATGGCTCCTAGTGGCTCCCGTAAACCCTGGCTGCTCGCGTCTCGAAGGCACCGACCATCTGCTTGACCACTTCGTCGAAGAACACGGAGGCCAGCTGAGAGTGCAGGAGAGACTTGAACTCAAACGACACCTGCAGAGACACCAGAGGGGAGAAACAGGTTAGGTCAGCCCTCCAACTGCAACCGGGCCCATTGTATCTCCGATTCCCATGGCCCAATAAACACTAAACCTTCACCTGAAGGCTGGCTTACGCTGTGGGGACAATTTAACACTTTAAAAAACACCAAGGGAACATTAGGGCAGGGGCGGCACTCCAACTGTGAAAAAAAAACGTCACCTCAAGTCTTCATTTTGGCTCAGTCCTTCCTGCAGTGACCCAGGTTAGAATCCGACCAGCGGTCATTTGCTGCATGTCCTCCCCTCTCTCTATCTCCCATACCTTCCTGTCTCTCTCTCACACTGTCGCTCTCAATAAAGCATAAAAATGCCTAAAATAAATTTTTAATTCGAGTTTATATTCAGACGGAATGCCACCAAAATCAGGTCAAAATGTCTCAAAAAAGAACTAGAAAAAATTAACGAGAACCTCTGCCAACAATTCGCCAACTTGCTGTTACACCCAAAGGCATTATTGCTATCACTTAAATTATGAGTTAAATTGATTTCTTGGAAACATGCCCTTGGGATTTGGAATGAACTCTCTATATTTGTTCATTTCATAGTTATGGCTGAAAATCTGTTCCTTTCACACAAAAAACTTCTCATCACATATCACTGAAGCAAACTGGATTAGAAAAACTCTCCAAATGGTTCAAATTAAACAAACTGTCTCTCAATGTCAAGAAATCAATAAAATTAATAATTTTCACATAAAAAAACAAAAGATGCTGTAATACTACTAACTACTACTAAAACTAATGCTCACGTTTCAATTGGAAATAGTCCCAATTCCTCAAGTTTCATCAACAAGATTCCCTGGAGGCCAGATTAATGAAATCTTAACTTGGAAGAACCATATTCACCTAGTCTGCAATAAAATAACTCAATCTCTTAGTGTCATCAGCAAAATCAGTAGCTTGGTTCATCAGACAGTTTGATTTACCCATTCCTCACATACTGTAATATTGTTTGGGCTGCCACATATCCTACTTGCCTCACTAAGTTCCTTATTTTACAGAAGAGATTTGTTAGACTGGTCTGGTCTCCAGAGCAGACCAGGTGTGTCTTTATCTATGAATATATAAAGCCTGAGTCCCTCCACACGCCTTGCAAAGTATTCTTCCAGTCTAGTTCTGAGGAAAACGCCCACAATACCAAGACATATGAATCATTTGCACCTCCCAAGATTTCAAACTTACTCACTGTTGGTTCTCTATTAAATACAGAGGATCCTGACTGTGGAACTATTGAGCAACATTCGAAGTCAATCCACGTCACTCAACAACTTCAAATACAGACTTAATTACCTGTCTGATGAACCGTGCTGCCCCTGCCCTAGTTTTCCCTTCAGGCAATTGTTTGATAGTGAATGTTTCGTACCAGAGCTCACAGTCAAAGATTGGAGCGAGTTTCTTCCTTGCAAATTTAACACTTTACTTCCTTTAAGAGTGTTCATGGATGATTAGTCCTACAGCTCCCCTCATTAAACTTGTTCCACTGGCTGGTCACTTAAACACAGCCACTTCCTGGTTCCCTCTGAGGCGATCTGAGCCAACATTTAGGTCACCGAGCCCCTGTCAGCAGCTCCTTATCACAGGACAGCTATTCCAGGCCTGCGGGGACACCAGCGGGCTGCCCAGACTAAATTTAGAGCGTAATGGGATTTTACTAAACACTTCCTTTCAGTCGGTAATCCATTCACAACAGTACCGGGACGAGGGCTTGGAATTAGTCGCTCCTAAAGCATGCAATTTGATCACAGGCCAGTTATCCTTCACTCCACAGCGTGAGAACAGCCTCAGTAACTCAGCGGATGTATTGATTCATGGCTTCTTGAATTTCATGGATTCATCGTTTGTCATTGTCTTTTATTCTTTTATTGCCTTTTTCTTCCCTGCTGTATCCTATTACTTTTGCTGCTGCAACAACCCATTTTCCCCACCAGGATGAATCAAGTTTCATGTTATTTTATCTTATCTTTCAGTTGAACACTTACATAGAAATCCACCTTGCAGGAGTCTGGTTGGTCCTTGGCTCCGGGGGCAAACCTCCATATTGTCTCAAGATGGCTGAAGAGGGATCCGTCCGTGCACACGGCCTGTTTTAACACAAATGTCCCTTCTTGGTCAGCGACTGCCAAAAGACAAGGAGCCTTTCCTGGGTCAAAGCCCAGACAAAAGCTGCTCTAAGCCTTGTTCTCTGGACAAGCACAATGTTGGCGGGTAGTCAAACAGTCCATTCACCCTCTTCACTACAGCTAATCACCATCACACAGGCAGACACCTCCATACTACTGTGCATAACGAAAAAATAATAAGTAATTTTGAAAGTGAGGATTCTCCTTTTAAAGTCACAAAGAAACAGCATTTCGATGGCGTCTTGCTTCCGAAATATGATACACGTTTCCAGTTTAAACGGGATGTTGGGGTGGGAAATAACACGGGAAGGACTGTTCAAAAGTGTTCAAAAGTTCAAAAATCTGTGATATTCTTATTAATTGGAACTTTTATGTACGTCTACTCCTACTGGTACGCCATGAAGTAAGCACTAAAAAGATTAAAATAGTTTTCCAAGATTTTTATATAAAAATACATGAAAATCTTAATTTGGTAATGATTAAATAGGTATACATGATGATATGGAGAATTATCTAGGAAGGTGAAAAAGTCATGTTTGATTTCATTGTGACTTTAACCATCTTAACAGCTACAAAGTGAGACAGGACTTACTCTGACTTGGTGGTTCGGGACGACGGTGACCTCAGAGGTGTACCGCTCCACGATGGGGGGGAAACCTATTTCAAGCTGTGCCCGGACGTCGCCGTTCTGCCCCTTCATGACCCGAGACTTCTTGCACCAGGGAACAAAGTGCTGGTATTGGTCCACGCTCGCCACCACGCTGTACATCTGCTCTGGAGAATACCTGAGGACACACACATTCACCACACACTTAATCATCTGAAGACAGAGGCAGGTATGGAGGCAGATGAGATGAGCTGGATGAGCAGGGTTATTATAGGTTGGGATTTTTCATTAGTCTTTATTTTGAGATAGTTTTCATTTTTTATTTAAATTTCAGTTTAGATTTAGTTAAGTTTTCACTGGGGATTTGGTAGTTTTAGTTTAGTTTTTATTTAGGTTCAGTTCTAGTTTTACTATTATTGGTAGGGGTGGTATTTTTTTGTTCAGAATATGTATTGTGTAATACAAACAATACAATTATAAACTATTTTTAGAAATGTATTTAAATTAATTTTATCAATTAGCCTTCAGTGTAAATAGACAAAAAATCTCCTCCCAAAATTAATTTTCTTTCCTTACCCTGCATATAAAACAAAAAGATGACAACTAAAAACATTTCACATATTTTTTTATTTGTATTATTTTAGTTAGTTTTACAAGTAGACATGCTAGTTTTAGTTCAGCTGTAGCTCTTTCAAAGTATTGTTTTTACTTTTATTTCAGTTTACCACAGTGCTTTTTAACACCTAGTTTTCCTTTTGGTTTTAGTAACCTTGGATATCAATGTGTGTGTGCGTGTGCGTGTGTGGGTTTGGGGGACTCACCCTAGCGTCCGGCACTCGGTGTACTCCATCCTGCGGGTGCTGATGGGAGCAGCCAGGTTGATGAAGCTGCGGCTGGGGGTGCTGATGGGGGCGGCGGGGGGGGAGAGGGGCAGGGTGGCTCGCCTGGCTGCCAGGGCGCCACAGGAGCCCAGGTGTCTGACAGGAGGCAAACATAAGTACAAACACATGAATCAGATGTTTACCTTCCAGGTTTACACAATACTGGCTCCTGGACCGCTGGACTGGACAGCACATGTGCATGTAAGTCTAATGATCAATTTGCAGTCTACTGTGTATTTAGTCTGGCAGAGCATGCAGTACTGCCAAGTGTTAAGAATAGCGTTTACCCACAACATCTGTGTTGTAAATGCATCTGTTATTGTATAAATCATCAAAAGGAACATCAAACTGAGGGAAAGCAAAGCATATTAATGCTTTTCTGAAAGTAGAACTGATTCTATTGGTAGTTGTTTTCCTTATGATGATCGCTGACTGTTGACTGCAAGTGTCTGATAAAACCACAAGAGGGACAACTGCAGAATCTCGTGACTGTATGTTTCGCTGCCATGTATTGCTTCACTCACACGCGCGCGCGCCCACGCACAGACACACACACACACACACTTCTCACCCGATACTGGTTACATCCTAAATGAAAGTAAAACTGCGGATTCAAAAGTTTTATTAAGAGCCCTAATTATACCCATTACTTCTGATAACTAGTCAGTATGATCAGTAAACTGTAAAGCAGGACAGTTTAACCTTGTTCGGATAAACATCGAGGATGAAAATTATACCTCTGAGAAATCCTCCCTGAACAGCATTTGTTGAACAGAATAAATCTCACCTGATAGTTGCTCTGTTGGGTTTCCCTCGCGCAGCTCTAGAAGAGTAAACTTCGGACATTTCCACCAGCGCCCTGAAGAGCAGAGGGCTCGTTTTGTTGCTCATGGTGAAGCTTATGATACTCTAGTAAAGGAGTTTTGGAGAGACGCGGTGTTTCCCAATAGCAGCCCGGCCGGCTTTGTTCTGACTGGAGATGCGTCGCTCCACCTGCGTAAAAGATGGTGAGTGACGTGTACGAAAACGGGAGGAGCTGTGAGCTCTGACCAATCACAAAGGGAAGTTGATGAAGTTCAAAGTGTTATGATTGATTATTTATAGGTAATTCCCAAATCACCAACAAAATGAATTTGAGATAAATTATCCCAATTAGAGAATTTAAATGATTGACTATTGTAGTCATAGAGTTCACTCTCACCACTGATCCATGAACAGTGTTGAAATACGATAAAAAAAAAATCAAAAAAAAAAATCGACAGGAACAAAAATATTCCCATATGGAAGCCCCAGCTGGAACAAAGTCTTATCAAATGGGGTCTAATGTGTGTCTCAGAGGTTTCACTCTCCTCACCTACAATAGAGACACACGGCTCATATCTTCTCAGATGAGGATCCCATAGAGACAAAACCTTTCATCAAATGGGGGGGGTCTGAGGTCCAAAGCATCTCTATCTGGGAGTCTGTGACATGACAAAGTTTGGCAACCCCTCATAAGACCAGTGTGTTTACTTTGATAAGAAACTATGTGAGCATAGCGTGTAACACACAATGAACACACACACACATCATATTTTCACACATTTGTCGTCAAAAATTAGATTACGGGGAAATACTGGCTTAATTGCTGCTGCCATATAGAAGCAAAATCGGGGCATGATTTTGAATCATTGGCAACATCAGAACTGAATCTCAACTGAAGATGAGTTCACAGGAGTTTGCAACATTTTTCAGGGAAGGCAAAGTCTAAATGCTGATGTGTGGCTGAGTCAAGTGAGCGGTCCGGATGCACAGGCTGTGCACGTGATAAACCTGGACTTTGGCGCTTTGCAGGGATAACGGCTATCTGCATTCAAACAAAAATGCACTAATTATAGAAGTTTCACATTACGGTGGGAATCTGTTGGCCAACACACAGACTAAATCAACAGGTTTTCATTACATTTCATACAATTTATGACAGTCTCCCCATAGCTGAATAATTTATGAATTGACTTACCTTACTCTCATTATACTGATTATAGACTACATCAGTGTGGTCTATAAGAAGCTTTTACCTGCAGGTAAAAGCTTCTTATAGACCACAGTAGTATTAAGTAGTATTAAGTGGTTGTGCGGTAACAGTAGTGCTGGATCCATTTCAGGATCTTCAGACAGAATTAGGGCACTTGATCAAGGAGGAGTTGCAGAACCTCAGTCAATCCTATCAAAGACGGGCCAGATACGTAACTGGCACACGTAGACGAGCTGACCCCTCTCAGGTTATAAGAGAAAAGTACTCAAGGGCTTAGCATTAAAAACTTGAGGCTGATCCAACAGTTACACAGAGAATGGATGCGGTTCAAGTTGGCCGTCTTTGGCTGTCTTTGATTCCTGAACTTTTCACAGTTCAGCACTTCCAAAGCCTACAGCGACTGGAGTAGTTTCAGTTCCTACTTACAGTATTATACTTGCAATATTCCAGGAAGATTTTAAAGGTATGTCTTACCCTTCCTCACATTTCAAAATGCAGAACAAAGGTTCAAAGGTGTATTTGACCTATGGTAGATTTTTGTTTGCTTTTTGTCTTACACTGATTTGTCGTCACAGGACACCAAACTGCCCTGCACTGATGTCACTGATGTCGCTGATGTCACTGTCTTGATGTCACTGGCTTGTCAAGTTATCACTGAACCTGCGTTTTCTGAAACAGATGTGTTAATCATTGACTGATCTCTCAAAAAAATCAGTCACCCTGTCAATGAACTGAGTGGTAGGCCTAAATATACAAGATCACTTGATTAGACCATGCAGACCTTTCCAGTAAAGATCAATAAATAGGATGCATCAGTATCCCAGGAGTGTGAATGGTTGGTAGAAGCAGCACAGATTATTTGATTTACGAGACACAACATAAACCTAACTCAGAATAACTGAGATTAGAACATCTTTCAGTGAGGAGCGTGTGTGTGTATGTGTGAGTATGTGTGTGTGTGTGTGTTTTACCCTGAGTTAGTGTAATGCCTTGTGGCAATATGCAGCATTAGAGAATAGAGAATCCACTTCTATGTGAAAGGTTGTTACCAGTCCAGAATAAACTGACTGATTTGATACTGTTTTTTTTTCTGATAACTTCTGAAATTGACATGCATATTTAGAGAGTAAAAACTTTGAATTCCAGCTGAGATTTTCTGCAGATCAGGTTAGATTTTCCACCTCAGAAGTGAATGCACTCAAATTTCTAATGCTCATTTGGATGTAAAATGTTTGGAAAATATTATCCAAAGTCAGTTAGTCAGTTTTTTAGTCAGTCAGTTTTCTGTTCCCTGCCAATAGAGCACCTCCAGGCTGAATCTGAGTTCTTTAATTTTTTGCTTTGGAGTGAGGAAGTCACCCATGTCTACTAATAATAATCAATCAAAAGTTACATGAGTAAATTCTTGAATTGTTTCCCTTTCACAATGTGGTAAGAACCTTTTTTCAGAAACACACTCAACCAGAGAAATACCAGAGAAATACTAGTGTGGTAAGAACACACTAAACCACCACACTAAACATGCTTGGAATGCAGAAAGTAATGTGACATTCAAAATATATTCCACCCCAACATTTTACTACTCCACCTACAAGTCATAACAGAAGCAGCAGCTCAAATTAAGCCACTCCCTCCTGTGAACTTTCTCACAGACACAAAACGCTGAACTCGCTGCCCTTCCCGGCTGAGCAACGCTACACAGTCGCAGTGCATCAGCTTTATTCCAGGAATTGAAACAGAAACGCAAAACTGTTTTAAAATCATGTCTACCTCTACAAATTCTGCCAATTCTGATGGCAGACAACAACAACCACTGCACATAAAGTCAAGGAAAAGCAAGTTTGCACATGAAGTAGTGACTAGGAGTGAAAGCAAAGCGTGTGATTTATGGTTTGTGGCTGCTATTGATCCTCAGTGTTAGATGAGAAGATGAGCTTGCTCATAGCACTGATGTACTGTGAGCCGTCTGGCGCTGTGATCTTCAGTGTGGTGAGAGGCGGCATGGCACCGCTGGTGTAGTATCTGAAGGCAGGGCTGGATGACTGGATGGCATCTAGAAATACCTTGCAGACAGATAAACAGACCACAGCTGTTAAATCCAAAGGTGCTTCTTATGCTGACACACTGCTAAAATACCTGGCATGATACAATCACCGTACAGAAAATGTGCACTTACATATTGTGCACTTACATATTGTTAGCATTGTTATAGCAAAACATATTGTTTTGCTGATTGGCCTGATATTGGCCATTTTATGAAATCTGAAATCAGCTAGTCAGCATATGGTGGAGGTTCCTCCCTGACCACAGCTAGTAATATCATTCTATTATAATCATTTTCATTTCAGATAGTAGACCGGAGAAATAGTTTCAGTGTGGTGTGGTGTGGGAGTGTTTCATTTAACAGTCTCAGGGGTGGCAGTCTGTAAAGAAACCTGCCTCACCCTGCCTTAAGGGGCTGCTAACATATAAAGCAGTTTCATCAGTCTGGGATTCAGTGGAGAGTTTTAGTGTCCCATGATGGTCTACATGCTGTTTCAGAGGCTTTTTCACTCTGACTACAATATGATTAGGGGAAACACTGAATTCTTGTAATTTTGGGGTATTTTTTTGTGCATAATAGGCTTAAAATACCAGCAGCTTCACACCAAGATTGGTGTTGGACAATATTGGTCGAACCCTAGTTCAAACATGAACTGTTCTCCTCACATTACTAAAGATGTACTGCAGACTTACACACAGCCTACCTTTACAATGTCCTCAGTGTCCTGTGCTGCGTTCTGGAAAACCGTCCCACAGTGCTGCAGGTATGTTTCATACAGGCTGAGAGTGCGGGTGTCGACCTGTCGGAGAGATGCGTCCCCAAGCTCCGCCTTCTGCAGGTTATCCAGGAAGTCAGTGTTGACCGGACCGCACTCGATGAGACTCACGCTGCATGATGGGGGATGGAGTCAGTAGGCTTTCTTCCAGTTCTCAATCAATTACTCTATATCTAATCATAGATACAACCAAGGCCTCTGAGCTAAAGACACATGACGCTGGATTAAACACTTGAAACTCACTGGATATTGAAGTGGTGCAGGAGGATGGCCAAACTCTCACATGCTCCCTCTATTGCAAATTTACTGGCACAGTACACCTCATTAAAAGGGAGACCTGTAAGGCAGCATGAAATACCGACAAGGGTTATTTTGGCAATATCGTACATGAGCGTGATTTCCCTCATTTACATCACATCATTAGAGAAACTGCACATGCAGAACACAGCTGACAGTGTCTCCCTGTCTCACCGTGAAGCCCTCCAATGCTGCCGGTGACCAGGATGCGGCCCTGACTCTGGGCCTTCATCCCCGGTAGGAAGGCCTGGACGGTCTGGATGGTGCCCAGGAGGTTGACCTCCAGAATCTGCCTCATAGTGTCCAGGGACTGGACCTCCAGCGGCCCCATCAAGCCCACACCGGCGTTACACACTGAGCAGCGAGGGTACAAGACACACAACACAAAATTTACAGACACATTCAGAACACAGTAGGGATGGGACGATACGCTTATCTCAGGATACGATTCGATAAACGATATGGGGTTCACGATTCGATGCAACCACGATGCGATGTAATAAATAAAACTTCAATGACAACAAAGTCTGACTGTGCAGAATTATGTTTTTTTACTGAGCCACAAGTCTTTCTAGCAGTGGCACAGGCCTGCTGGAATGTAAACAACAATTTAAAAATGTTATTACAAAGTGCAAATAATCTAATTTTGATGGAGAGCTTGAGAATTTTTTCTGCCCCACGATACGTATTGTCACATTTTTGTATTGCGATATATTGAATTTTAATATATCGTCCCATCCCTAGAATACGCTGACACAGAAGGGAATGTACTGTTTACAGAGCATACCCAGGATGTCCACTCTCTTCTCCACAACCCTGTCCCGGGCGTCCAGGATGGACTGCCGGTCGGTCACGTCCATTTGGAGGATGTCCAAGGTGTCCCTGTGCAGGCCTTTCACACACTCCAGAAGACGCTCCTTCTTGGCCAGGTTCCTCATCGTGGCGTAGACTAAACAGATAGCAGCACTCAGCGACATGGTTTGATCCCAGAGGAAAGCAATATCCTAAATAAGATCTCCTCGTCCTCTCATTTACTTTTTTATTTGTCTCATTCTGGTTTATCATGCTTCTCACTTTGCTCTTTCTTTTTTTTTTCATGTCTTAATATGCTCTCATTCTCTTCTAAGTCTCTAATGGGAGAAACATCTCAGAAATCTGTGATTGTAGCCATCTACAAATGAGATATCATGCTTTTCTTATTTGTCTCAAACACTTCTTACAATGAATGTAGATGCATATTCTCATATGTATCTATTTATTGCTCCTAACGGGGGTTTAGGAAAAAGAATTCAGATATCAATGTTCCTAAATTAATACAATATTGAGATATGCTCAATATTTTCCAGAGATAAAGAAAAGATAATTCCAAGCATCAAAACACAGAAAATGTGAGCAAGGATATGGACACACACACATGACTTTGACACAGAATGCAAATAAGTAGCAATGAATAGTTCTCCCAACACTCTCAATTTCGTTATCAGATATCAGTACAATCAACATACAACAGGCGGTAACATTTTACAACATTTCTACAAAGTAACTTGGGGAGACCATTCACTGGAAGGAAGTCAAACTGGTTGCTGTGATGGGTTGATAATGGCAGCTCTGGTTACCTTTGTATGTTTTGTCCGGGTGGGAAGCCAGCCGGACAGCAAGGCTGAGGCCGATCCCCGAGGAGCAACCTGTGATCAGTACCACCTTCTGGTCCATAACCCCGCTTCTGCACTGCAAAGAGAGAAATGAGGAGATCTCAAAATAAGCTCAGGGATGAGATGATGGCATGGGAAAAAAAAATCCCTCCTCGTCTCAGTCTTATGTTTTCACTTCTTTCACTATCACAAGGCCAGCTTGAATGTAAACACTGTCCAATTCCCAGCCAATGATTTGTCCCTGTGTGCTATAACAATCAGTATTATGGCCATCACATCACCTTGTAAGTTTCCGTCCTTCTCATGTCCTTCTCAGTACGCTTTGATTTTGTCCTTTGAGGCAGACAGATGGGAACGGCTGGTTGAGGCTTGTTTCACTCTGCGATCTCACAAGTAGTTGAGTGGAGTTTCTGGTAGTGTAATGGCAGTTGGAGAGGTGTTTACACTGCTAAAGGGAGGTGGGTATGCTATGACACCCAAATCCTATGTGTTTTAAAGGGAATTAGACTGTTAGTGGGTATAAAAACAATGCCCAGAATACTACATGTACTCTACCTGTGGATCCTCTCAACTGCACTACTGACAGGAGCACCAGGTGGCAGCAAAACATCATCTGTCCTCTGTGACCAGAACCACAACTCTGACCTCTGAGAGTGGACCATCCACCACACCAACACAATGAGGCTGAGAGTCGCCAGAAAGGAACACAATGGTCTCTAGTTTGAAGGATGGAGGAGGGAAATACTTCAGCTGTCTTTTGTTCTAATAAGATCTCCTTGCATACTTTTCCCAGGCTTGTGTTGAGGGAAATTGCTATTTCAGGCAAGTCTATCAGAGACTTGTCGTTGGCCGATGCCATTTTTTTTGACTGACGCTCATGCAGCACAGTAGATAGACTGTCAGCAGGCAATTAAAGTGACTTTTTTATTCTTTAAACAGTGTGAAAGTGGAGAAAGAGATGCAGGAGTGAAAGGTCTGGCGGGGTTTTATCACAGGCCAGTGGGGTACCAGAGGCACTCAACTATCTCTGGCGATGCAAAAGATAATTTTTTAATGTCTGCTCATTTTTTAGTACAATAATTCTCAGACTGCATTGTATAACTTGGTTTTACAACAATGCTAAAAAAACATTTTGGATTCTGACATTTTGAACAAAGGGATGACAAAACCTGCAAATCAAATCTAGTCAAATCAAATGAAAACAAAGGGGAAACTTGACCAGTTCTCTAGTGTGAAATTCACATTAGGGGCCCGGGGCCAATAGTGTCTTTATTCAGTGCAAGTAATCCATCACGCACGTTTTCAGCAGTGATTGTGAAATATGTGGTGTGATTGTGGGACTGTGTGCATGTGAGTGAGTATTCGCTAGGTGGCGATGAAACCTCAGTTTCTAATCCATGCATCTGTCAGAGCTTGTTTTTCTTTTGATCATAGCACGGTCCTTTGTTCTGGATGTTAAGCTTATTATAAAGCTTATTAGCTTTTTACTTAATTTTAGGCTCATAGAACAAACATATTGTCCAGAAATATAGATATGGTGCAATTTTGGGGGAAAAGAAGGGTTACTCATCTATATGAAATTCCAGACTGTATGACATAACATGTGGTTACTTGATCCCATTTCTGAACACTTATAGGCTATGCCCTAGATATGATTAATAAGGTGCGGCTGTGATGCTTCGCCTCCTCTAGATCACAGTTTTATGTGATCAGGCAAAATAGCCAAGAAATTGTAGGTGCCCAAATCCTGACCCAATTTTCACCCACATCCTTACATCATACAGGCATAAACTTGGATAAGTTCAGCATGTAAGGATCTTTATTTATCTATTTACCCATTTATTTTCTGGTGTAGGCATTTAAAATTAATTTGAGTTTTAAACATTTAGTCACCCATTCTGATATTGCATATTCTATGCAATTTTGCTTTTTTTCATACCATGCAAATTATATTCTGCCCTACAAAGCTAAAGGGCAGTAACTGCATTAGAGCAAGACAGTGAAAAAAAATTACTTCAGTATCTTCATCTTTACAATCTCCTGTCCTGACAAAAGTATAATTCATACAGAAGTGGATGATAGATACTGTTCAGTAGCACCTGTGGGTCTATTTTTTGTTAAAATGGAATCTAAACTTGAGTCATGACGTTTGATCTTCTGCTGTTCACCTTTGCTCACTCCATCGCCTGTGTTTAATATGTTGGATGTGGTCAGTATGGGCAAGACTCAAGTAAATTGACCCTTTTCAGTACCTGAATCATCACCAGCCCTTTACTACCCCCCCCCCCCCCCCCCCCCCCTCTCTTGGTCTCTGTCTCTTGTCTTGCTTTTTTGTTTCTGTATGTTTGTCTGTTTGTATGTCAGCAGCATCCCATGTGCGTTCACCTCCAGCTGAGTTCTCGGCCAATCAAAGAACCCTGTATCCTTATGCAACGTTTCAGTGGCCTGATTTAAAAGGCATTCTTCTGCTGATGGGAGCAAACCAAGTAGGAATTTCCTGCCATTTTGTTGCGTTCCTCCCCTTGAGATGGCATCAGCTTGGCTGCTGTCCCAGCGTCTGCGGGACAGATAACAGCAGGCCTTGAACCTCTTTCAAATATCTACAGCTCTCAAGAGCTGCTGAACCGATTGACCCCCATTACTGACTTCCATCTATTCTAAAATATAGTACATGTATTGCTTGCCATAATCTTATAGAGTGCAAGTCCAGCAGAACACCTTTGTCTGCTATACTCATTACATTGTGCTACATTACATTGAGCTTTCTGTTGCTTCTCTCACACACACACACACAGTGTGTGTGTGAGACACATAGTGTCTAATGATTTGATGATGGATCTTTGTAAGTAATGTGTTGTCTGAATGTATATAATGTATATAATTGTTTGTTAAAATGTGTGTTTTCTGTGTCGGACCCCAGGAAGACTAGCTGACGTCATGGCGTGAGCTAATGGGGATCCTAATAAATAAACAATAAACAAAACACACACACACACACACAAACAAAGCCTCACTTAAGCCTGGTCTTAGAAAACGAGGAAGGAGGGGTACACTTTGTCCTCCGGTCTTCTCTGAACCCATTCTGGCAGCATGGTGCGGCCCACAGTCCATGCTCTAGTACAGTTGGGCAGCATCCTGCTACACGTGACCTGCAGTACCTCCGTCTCACATTATTTGCCAAGAGCAGGTAGAGTAGAGGGGCACTGTGGTCTGGAAAAAGCCTTAAAAGCACCTCCTGAACAAGGCCGCACCATAGCAAAACAGACATCTGAAGAAACGTACAGCTGTTCAGGGAGAGAGCGAGGGTATCCCACGTGTACGGCCGTGTGTCTTTTGTGGCACTTCAGGGAGAAAAGTAAGCGGTTGTTGGAAGACGTTGAGGCAGCAGGCCGGCCTCGTGCTCCAGAGGAAGTGCAGGCGATGGAGAAGTCATGGATTCTGGACTGTGACCACGCTGCAAACAGAGAAGGAGGTGTCTGCCGCTGCTTTAGCAAAAGGGTAAATTCATTCATGTGCTCGGCCTGTGGAGGACTGGGCTAAGTGAGTCACATTGGGCTGTGCTATTCAGGGGCAGACACATGTAATAAGCGCATGGTGCAGACACAATACCAGGTTTGTCTTAGAGACATCTCAGACGCACTCAACAGGATGTCCCATGTGAAAGTGATGAACAGAAGTGAGAAAGCTGCAGACGTGTTGCGGTGGATGTGGTGCAACAGCTTTGGCACGCCATACCTGATAATGACTAATTTTACTGAATGCATTACAGTGGAACTGAATTATCTAGATCTCACACTAGATGCATTCCTCTGAAAAGTTGCCTCATAGTAACCTCATAGCACAGACAGACAAGATAAAAAGACAAGTTCCTCCTTTCAGTTTTTAACAACAACCAAAATAATAATGGTATTAATTGAAAGCAAGTCGATAAAAGTGAGTTTTCAGTTGGTTAGATGAACGTATTTATTCAGGTAAATTGTTTCCAAAGTTTAGGTTCCCCGAAGCCAAAGCCTCTGTAAAGTTCAAGAGACCAAGCCTGTTCTTCCTTCTCACCACAAAAAATAAGGGTGATAGTGGGGATGTCTGTCATTCTTGTGATCGGCTGATAGGACCAGCCGAGGTCGGATTTGTCTGTCAGCTCTGGCCCGTGAGAGGAAGAAGATAAGGCTTCACTTGATGAGGGCTTCACTTTGAAATAAAGCCTTCTGCTGACTTCACTACCGAGATCCATGCTAGTGCGATCACATCTGGAGCGAAACCTTTCCCTTGGACAGTGAAGGTGCTGACAGACAGCACCACTGGACACAAGTTCAGGCATAACAGCAGTCGTTTTACTGTGAGGTGAATGTGTTGTGTCGATGCTGGGCTGCTGCATGAGTCTTTGCATCTTGTATTCAAATGAGATAATATGTAACACCATTCCTTTTATACTCGACCTGATCTCCCAGATTATGACAAGATAGTAAATGCTCTTATTTGATACATTTTAGAGAAGTGCCCTAATAACCCTATTTTGAGAGATATCGCTCTCTGTGACTGTGTATCTCATGCAGATGTTATCGTCTTTCAGCTGTGTTGGGTAAAACATGAGCATGCTGGTTATCTTTCTCCACTGTTATTCTATAGTCAATAAAAATGCCTAACATAAAATTAACTGGTAAAGGCTATAGAGAATGAGAAAACCACCACTGATGAGGCAGAAACGTGATTTGGTGCTTTATTTGGTGTTCCTTTTGAGCATTATGTATCATTGTTTGGTGTTGAAGCCATGCCAGTAAGTTCATGTTACTGCAACATTCCCATCTGATAGCAAGTGGATTTGTCTCTCTCTACCTGTCTGAGGAGGTAGACTCACTTTGTAAAACCACTGCTTGACTGCTTTGCTCTAGACTTGATAGACTTTATGACTATATAACTATATCTGATGGGACAGAGTTACTCCCCGTGTCTGTGACCTCTCCCTACCTCTCTCCTCGACTCTCACAGCGCGCATGTCTGCATTTAATCCATATCCTTTTCTTCAGCTATGGATCCTTTAATCCATCACTATCCACAGTCTTAGCTCTGTTACTTACAAAATGCTTTGCCTGATGACATGTTAAGGTGATTCCTGTGGTTTCTCGATTTTCTCCTGTTTCATTATTGCATGTATGCATGTATTGTAGTTTACATAGGTGTGCATAGTCTGATAAAAATATAGTTTTTTGTGTGTGTCAGCGAGGACTTAGTGCTCTTACAGTAGATGTTGCTGGGATATGTGGTAAAAATAGAAGGTATCCCCTGTTCTGTGAAACCCATCCAGCCCACAGGGCGACTAGGACTGGGGTGAGAAATCAAAAGAATTCCCTCCTTTGAGAATTTTAATCCGGGATGATAAAACCCCCAAACCAAGGAGCTACAGTATAACTTTATGCGCCGGCTTATAAACCACCGACCGATGAGAGATGTGGAGCAGAGAAGTCGTTCCATTCCGACTGCCATGGAGAGGATGGCAAGTTTACAGGAGCAAAGAGTAAAGAGAGAGCCTGAGAAATGCACAGCGCATTTTTCACAAGGTAACATAGAGGGAGCGGGGTTTGCTCCTCTCTGGTAAAGTCATCATGGCCGAAATAGGAGAGGACGTGTGGAAAGTATGAATGGTTCTGAGTACACACACACGCACACACACACACACACTCACACACACACACACACACACACACACACACACACACACTCACACACACACACACACACTCACACACACACACGCACACACACACACACACACACACACACACACACACACACACACACACACACACACACAAAATGAGGCAGAATCAGCACATTTCCAATTTCTAATATTCATAATAAAATTGCCTCATGCCAGTTTTTCTAGTTAACTACTTTATGTGATTCTGTTTATACCTAACACTTTTAGAATTATGCAGATGTACAAGTTAAACTCTCAAGTAGAAATCTTGTGAAAACTCCAACAACATAATTCATTGCACTCGGTGTCACAACAGGGCCAAGGGAAAAAAAAACAACAAAAAAAAAGAAGATAATCATCAATATTTCTAGAGCAAGAACATTATGAACTGTGCGCTGGGCCCATGGGAGGCGTCCGGTCAAACCCCCACCCCAGGGTGAGGTCAAGGGTCACCCAGGTCCTGTCATGGCAGTAGATCAGGCCTTCATATTTTATATACATGTATATTTTCCCAGAGGTCGGGTGCAGGGTGATGTATGGGATGATGCGGGGGTTAGAGCGGCCTCCCTGCTGGACGGGAGGCTTGACGTCAGCCATAACCCTCGGGGCCGCCGCCGGACCGGCCGGTTTGGCATTCCACAGGACCAGTTTGTGTACAAAGCCTCACAGCTCCAGGAAATGGTGAGGGATTGTGTCATGGGAAATGTCCCGTTAGTCTTGAATCCACTGCTCCAGGCATTCTTTCTCGCTGTTCTACTGGGGACATCCTGTTCCTGCTTCTCTTTTCTAGGCCTCCAGGCACTTGAGTCTGTCCCGGGACCAGACCTGACCTGCATTTGGCTTAGAGCGCCAAGATCTTAGTCATGGTCTACCTGGAGGAGGTCAAAGCAGGACAGTTTTGGTGCGTGCGCATACCTTCTGCAGCTGCAGGATCATGGGGACTTTTGTCGGGCTGACAGGCACAAACATATCTGAGCAACGCATCGCAGGCTCGTTCCACTGCCAGTTCCGTCTCGCTAGATAACATACAATGGAAAGTCAATGGAAAGTCATCAGTAGAGGTTAGATAAGGTTGTGAGCGGAAGGTTGCCGGGTTGAATCCCCGGTCTGAGTGGGAAAGTGGGAAGAGAAAGAGAGGGAAAGAGTGGGAAAGAGAGGAATGAATATAGATCTGGTTGAATGTGAAGCAGGGCATCGCTGGAAAAGGTGCCAGCACGCTCAGTATACTTTCCCTGGTTAAATAAAGATTAAAATACAAAATATACAAGACAGGTTGGATGTCTGTGTTTGTTTTCAGTTTTGACTCTGTTGCATGGTTATCAACCACATGTAGAGGACACCAATGAATGTATCTTTGCTCTGTACACAGTGAACAAAGTAGTGGAAACCGTACAGCAGCACATATTCCAGCCTGGGTGTGCATACAGCAGTAAACCAGTAAGTGAAATTCCAGTGCGTTATCTTCTCCTCTCTGGCACAATGTTCCTCTCACCAGGTGCAGCAGGCGGAGCATGCCAGGCACTCCATGCTTCACTTGCTCACCTGTGATGTGGTGAACTGGAGTGACAGAGGCGAGGGGAGGGAGGGGAGGGAGGCAGGTGACTCAACCGTGTCGGTATGTACACCGGCTGTTCTCCGGCTAAAGCAGACACACTTCAGCCCCCCCCCCCCCCCCCCCCCCCCTCCCACTCACCCCCTCACCCCCCTCCACTCTCGCTCAGCTAAGTTCTCATGCCAAAGCGATTTCCTCTTGCGCTCTCACAGCTCACTCTTCCTCTTTCTTCTGTCCCCTCAAGCCCCCTCCTCCCTCCACCTTCCATCTCTCTCTTTGCTTCTATCCATTCTCTCTTTCCTTCCCACACACACTTAATTGATCAAATCTTTCAGTGGCATACTCCACCCACCACCCAGTCATTGGAAACAGACTGATGCATGTTCTGGGTTGTGTAAACCTGAAGGCAGTTGAGTGCCGTCCTGCAGCTCCCCCATTTATCTCTGTTTACAGCTGACTCTGGGCATAAGCGAGTGTGTAGACAAAACATGATGCGTGGTGTTACTGTGCATGACAGCGTAAAGGCAAACAGCAAGATGTAGCCAGGACCTTCACGCACACACACACACATAAACAAACGCCACAAGCCACATGCTGTTTCACACTGAAAGCACATTTGCACGTTTTTGCAGCAACACGTGCCGCCGCCTTTGCTTTTTCTGACGCTCTTTCCTGTGTTTTTTATGTGCAAATGCTTGCCAAACCCACTTCCTCTGGCTATCGAACGCATACAGCGCACAGAACACAAAGCAAGATTGCAGCGATCTGCAGTGGGACATGCCAACGGTGAAGCCTGAATAATGACTTTTTCATCCTGATATGGGTTTGCCTTGTTTTTTGTTTTCAGGTGTTCAACGATACCCGCCTGTATTACATTTAAATTAGCGCTTAGTGTTGAAAGGAAGCTTGTGGTGAAGCTTTGGCAGGCAATGACTGTCACCGTAGAAACTTTCAAAAACACAAACATAAACTGTCGGCTCATTCCCCGGCTGTGCTATCATCACCTGAACTCACCGCCTCAACAGTTCCCAGCAGCCGGGAACACAATGTCATGACAGTTTCACACCTGAGGTATGCAAACCTGGTAGATACCTGCTACCTGAAGCACTCCTCCTCCCCCTTTCTAATTGACGCTCTTAGAGGATCATATTTCCTGACTGCCCTTTGTCATCTGCTCTCTGCACAGGCCCGGTCGCTCCCACACTCACACAGTTGAGAGCTAATCCTAAATCTCTCAAACGCCTGAATAGAAAGACATGTTGCCCGTCTTCATTTTAAACATACCTGTCCTGGTTAGTCATTGTTTTTCTGACGCTGCGGCGCTCTCATTGGATGTTTCCTCAACGGTTTTAAACGTGCTATATTTATCGGGCTGCAGTGAAACAGAACAGAGAATGCCCGGCCCTGCAATAAAAACTCGATCGAATCCACACTCATATCTCCCAGAGAGGCCTGAATATAACCAGCTGTCGTTTTTGCTATATGAGTTGTTTATTTTTTCTGTTCCCCTTCCTGTTTTAGTTTCTGTAGATTTGCATTTTTCTTTCCCTAAGGTTTCTGTATGCTTTTGATAGAAAAAACTTTTTCCATGGCTAAAGAAACTTTAATACTGTTTTAAGTAAGAAGTCATGTGATTGGGTTTAAAGCCCCATCAAGTGTCCAGCTCTCTGCTGGAAATATTGTGTGTCACCAAACTGTACATGGCTTAGCTGTTTGGCTACATTATATATTGTCACTGAAGATGGCGCTTTATTCTGATGACTACTTCACTGTGGCATAATATTAGATCAAACACAATAGTACTCTCTTTAATCAGGAGAAATAATACATTCATTTCATACTGAGTCATATGCAATGGGAAGAGATTAGTCCATACTGTTGAATACAATCTCTGTTTATCTCTGTACCTCTGTTTATTTTTTACTTATTTTTACTTTCTGAAGCAGAAATCGTCTTTCCTCTTGCCTCAAAGGTCAGGCTCAGCAACAGAGCAGCAGCCCTGGAGCTGGTAGGGATTCAGCGTCTTGCTCAAAGACACTTCGGCAGGGTGGATGCTTGCCGACAGGCGGGCTTGAACATGAGCCTTTGAAGGCATCTTGTGGCTACCCTACGCCACCCTGCTGCCCCCAAGTACCTTTGATCCAAATTCTACTTTCCCTTTTGGCATTCTTTTGGTCCAGCAATGAATCTCCAAGCCAGTTAATGTCTCATTACGTGAAATACGGCCAGTAAAAGAAACATTCACATAATTGCTCATAAAAATGTCAAAGAATGAAAAGAATAATATTCCTCTTAAATCTTTTTTTTTTTTTAAAACACTTTTTG
Organism: Centroberyx affinis; assembly: GCF_046629955.1. Taxonomy (NCBI): domain Eukaryota; kingdom Metazoa; phylum Chordata; class Actinopteri; order Beryciformes; family Berycidae; genus Centroberyx; species Centroberyx affinis. The sequence goes on from NW_027280724.1 coordinate 92,750, forward strand.
GCTCACTTAGCACTAGCCAGAATACAAGGAAGTTATTAATTATCATGTGGACCATTTCCCCCCCAAAATAACCATTAGATTATGTAAATGTATTTGTTCTACATAAAGTCCACCCTTCCAGCCAACAGATGCACATTCCGGAACATTCCAAAGACCATCTGGGTCTTATCGCCTCTCAGCATCACTTCCTTCATATAAAATGACACGGACAAGGAGCCAAGTCCTTTAAGTATGGCTGTTCTTAAATGGCTCTACGTGCTTATTGAACATCACTCCCTGTTTTGTCAAGTCAATGACCCTACTATTTATTGCCAGCGTGAGTGAGAACATCCTCTGTCTTCCTCTTCTTGTTGTATTGGTATTCTGTCGTTTCCATGTTTTAAGGCCGCTGTCTCTTACAATAATCGGTTAGCGGGAGAGGTGAGGGCTGAAATGGAGGCAGATAGAGAGATGTAGATGGGGTCACGATGACATTTGCTGGTGAATTTATCAGGCATCCCTGTCGTCTCCCTCTGTGAAACACGGCAATTAAATTTATCTTGTGGTTATGAGGAGACAGAGCAAAGGTCGACGGCGAGCTGTGGGAAACGTGTTGTGCTGCACATTCCTCCGGGAACTGGAGAAGTCCTCCGAGATGAATAGATTACTCAGCTGTATCTGAGACTGAACATTTTTTACTGGCAATTTATCATACTTAGTAATTATTACATAAGAAATCTTTGGCCTATAATTTGGGTTTAGCAAGCAGGGCTTTGAGGAGGCAGCAGATATTGCAGTGCGGCAGAGAAGATAGTCAAATGATACTGTGCCCCAGTTCATGATTATTAGCTCGTGATTATATAAGGCAGTAATGGAAACTTCCCATTGGTGAGGGTATTTCCATGGATTCCTCCAACCTGGCCCATCAAGTTGCATTCTGGGAGTGACATGCTGAGCGATCCTCATGGCGGGCATGCCAGGAATGCCACCTCTGCACCCTGTTATGGGCATTATTATCTGAGCCGCCGGGCCACTTCTACTCTCACTGCATTCCAGCTCTTCTGAGTTTCTGCACATCACGCAATCGTGACCTCACCTTCACATTGTTGCTTGTTTACAGCCCGCTTCAGGATGGTGACAGGATTAGTCTGTCTGAACTCATGGGTGTTTTCCATGCCTAACATGCCATACACTTAACAACTATGCAGTTCAGTCTATTAACACTGTTGTTTGTCCTTGACTTGAGATACAGCTATGTGTCCTGATTTATAAAAAGTATTTATGACGACTATAAAAAATATTTTTAGACTACCTGTTTTGTAGTTCAGTTGAGGTCAGCAGATTGTAATCTACTTTCACTGGAAAACATGGTTGTTTTCATCTATGAAAATGATTAAGAAGATACAAAACTATCAGCTTACTGAAGAAAATGTGTGCACCTACTTCTGTTTAAAGGATAAAAGTGAGAGAAAACACTTGTCCGGGCCTCATTCTTGTGAAGCTTTGCATTTATTGAACCCAGGACCGTCTTGTCTTGGCTGTCACACTCTCACTGCTGACTCAGCCCGATCATATGTCTGACGTGTCTCTGGGTTCTTTGATCAGCGCCACGTATCACTTGCTGCAGTGGATGGATGTCGTGCTTCTTGAAAAAGTTGTACTCAAGGTGAAACTACATCTAAGGTTCTGGAAAACACCACCACAGAGATGACAGGCCAGATTTCAAGAAGTCGTCTTTTTCATGAGCAGTAGGATTCAGTGTTTCCTGTGTGTGACGAGATGAGCATTCACTGATTGTAAGGTCATATTATTGCAATCATCAAAAAACACCCACCTTATCAATACTTTAGTCAAGTATTGAGTCTTAAAATCTTAAAACAAGTGAAAAAAAAATCTTCCAATGGGGTGAGGTAATTCCACTTGCTTCCAATGCAATCGACTGGAATTGAATTGAACAGAATCAAGTGACATTATCTTGATACTAGTGGAGTGATCTGCCTTGCTTCAAGATAATGTCAGTGAAACAAGTGACGCAAGTGAAATAATCTGAACGCATTGGAACGTCTTTTCCACTTGTTTAAAGGAAAAACTGATTTTAAGATTCAATACAGGACTAAATGACTCCTTCAGATAGATGTTTTTGCAGTGATAACACATGATACGCCTTGAGGGCTTTTGCTCACGCCACATTGTGCTCATATAAAAAAACAAAACCCAGAAGAACATGCCCCAACACTTTGCAGGCCTTCAGTGTATATGTGTGAAACAGAAAAAGGGGGGTCATTTGTGTCTGCAGCGCCGGGGCCCCGGGCTCAGCAGTCCTGGTTCTGGTTTAACAGGGAGGTGGCAGCAGATTCCTGGGGCCGGGCCTTGCGTCAGCGGGGGGATTCCTCAGGACCCGGCATCTGGCTGCTGCATTCTTGCCGTCCCCACGCGTTGCCATCGCCACGCTCACGCGACACAACAGTCTGACGGCGGCAGACGTAGACAGAGCCGCTCCCTGTCCTCCAGCTGGAGCGAGGGGTGTGAGAAACATCCTCACTGAGGTCAGAGTTATGGCCTGAGAGGCGAAGGGTAGCACACAATCAAAAAAAAAAAAAAACCATCCCACAAGTGACGGCGGCTCCCTCTCCAGCAGGCCTGCCGCTCAATAGATGAGGAAACGGGACAAAGGCGCAATTCAGTATCTGTTAACACAAGAGGCCCTGTCTATAATAAATACTAGGCTATGAATGGAGATAGAGACGGAGACGTGTGATCGGGCTAAGTGGCCAAACTTCAAAATCCAACTTTGGTCTCGACTGGGAGAGAGAACACATCTGGAGAATGCCAAACCCACCATGCAGGCTGGATTCAGATCCTCAGATCTATCACTGACAGATCACTGGTATTGATTAGGACAAGCAGGATTATGCTAAAAAACAACAGATGGTGCGTAACCTTTCCTCTTCTGTGTGAGGTTTCATCTTGGGTGCTGTACTTAGGCGTCAGGGTCGGGGGTCTCCAATTAGAGGTGGGCCTGTCTGGGGTGGGGCCCCCGCTAAAGAGGGGCCACTCCCTCAGCGTGTCAGTCAGACACGCTGGGCTGGAGGGAGGCTGACTGAATCTCAATTGCTGCCAGAGTGTTTTATGGTCCCATTCAGCCTGAGCAAGGAGCTGCGGACCATTGAAAAGCTGAAACTCTCCAACTCCGTACTCTTCTTACACATTATTTGGAGGAGTATATTTCACAAAAACTCCTACCAGGTCAACATTACATGTACGCCTGTCATCAAATCCTTCACAGGGTTGTAAAATGTTCACTTTTGTTAACGGCAGCCAATGCAAAGTCCCTCCTGTGGAAAGTAAGGTCGTCAGAATAAAGTACGTAGAGAAATATTTGATTCATTGGTGGCTGCGGGTCACTTGTCTGATTTGTGATGCGATCGGTTGAAAAGCCGAGGGGGGTGATAAAGAAATAAAGAAGGCAGTTTTAACACAGAGGTCTGGGGGGACACATGAATAACTGGCTGCTGACATGAGCTATAAGTCATAGCAGCAGGGTCCTCGAGTGCTACGCTGGCGCAAACACACACACACACACACACACACACACACACACACACACACACACTTACGTCTAGGTGTCTCCTTGGGAGGTCCTGTAGGGGTAAAGAACCAGAGAGAGAATATAAAGTTATGGGAGCAAATGGAGAGCCAGATTCTCATTAAAGTTCATGTAGGTCTCCAGAGGTGCAGTCTGGATTTACTGAGGCGGGAGGGGGATTTGTTTGTGTCAGCGTGAACAAAACACAGGAAAACAGTAGCAGGCTCCTGGGCCCCAGCCAGCGCTCAACAAAATGGGATGAATGATTTCCGTAGAAAAGGAGGGCGGCGGTCCAGAGGTCCCGCATCATTTCACCACTCTGAGGCACCGCAAGAAATCAAGGAAATTCCAAACTGTGGTCAGGTCCAGCCTCCCACTGGGGAGGTTCAGGTAAGGAAGCACTAATAATGATGTACTGTATATTAGTGCTTGTATAACTGTACCCTGCTCATACTGAAGGACAATGTAGGGCAGAGGTAATATACTGGTTGCCGGCACTGTTGCTATGATTAGCCTTACTGTTCTGAGGTAAAATGAGGCTATGTGCATTATTAGTTTCATTAGTTTACAAAAAAAGTCACATGTGAAAGCCCACAGGTTTCGTTTCACTTCAGGTGTGAAAAATTCAATTCATAGGTGAAAAGTCATTTTTAATTTTCTTTTCATATACATTACATGTGATTACTTTACATCAGTACATTACATTATATTACATCATTACATATGACAATATTAATTTAACATGCAAAGAGGCAATGTTCACATATGAAAACCAATAAGTGTCCAAAAAGCACTATGCTTTCAATTCAATTCACATTTTTCACATATGACTTTTTTTTAAGGGTTTAGCATATATCCAAAGAAGCATTAATTTGACACATAATTCAGTCTAATATTCATAATAGATGTGGGAGTTCTTTTATCTATCCTACTTAAGGCACATTAGCAGCATTTGAACCAGTATTATCCATAGGGAGGTCTATCACTGAGCTTGGCTGGAGATGAACCCTTCTGGATCATGATAAACCTCAAAAATCAGAAACAACAGGAAGAAATGATGAGGAAACAGTGTAGAAATCAGATACTTACTGTTATGCACAAAAACAAAGGCCATTGTTTTGCGCATTATACAGTGGCACCTGTTCACAGCAGGCATAGAAAAGTGGCTAAGAGTGACAGTTGCAGTGAAAAAGAAGATTATCCACTTTGTCTGACCTTTGACCCAAACCTCCCTTCACCTCATCCCTCATGCAAAACACAAAGAGCCACACTGGGACAGAGCAAGCTGCCCCCTGCCCCCTGCCCCCTGGTTACATGTGGTCAAACACAAAACACCAACACAAACACACAGAGACGCGGACACACACTTCATACATGCATAAGCAAACACACACACACACACACACAAACTCCACAATTCTGTTTGGTGAAGTACAACATGGTAACATATGCGTTAATATACCATAGAGCCGTGGGACGTCCCAAACAGACCTATGACTTCACACACCCATGAGATCTACGGCATGCGGTCTACACCTCACAAAATCTTTACCCTTGTATATTTTATGAGGTCTATTAGGATTTTTTTTCCCCCCTCTTTCACCTCATTTGAAGTTGAGACCTTCCCACTAGACCCAGACCACAAAGCTCTCCCTGTTGGCCTTGTGGTGGGACGGAAACAAGGTCCAAGGTAACCTCTTTAAAGATCTAGCTGGCTCGCGTTTAAAGCAAACTCTTCCTCCCACACTCATTTATTATCTGGGGTAAAAAAAATAAAAAACAGTTGCTCCAAACCCTTATTAGATTTTGAAACCAAGCTGCTTTTTAACTCCTAGGGGTGTGTGTCGTTTGATAATGTTGTTTGTATCCCGCTATATTGTTCCAAGCCTATTTCATATTGAATACTGTTTACCTGTGTCAGATGCTATTGGTGGTGAGCTATTGTGTTGGTAATAAGCACGTTTCAGAGCTCATGGCCAGAAGGCGACCAAGGCTCAGGGATCAGAGTGGGTGGTGCTGAGGGGAAGTGTGTGTGTGTGTGTGTGTGTGTGTGTGTGTGTGTGTTTTAATGCAGCAGCTTGTTACACCGTCTCCACGGCTACGCAAACAAACACAGAGGAGCGACACCGCACGCTTCAGCAGGTAATCATTAGTAGCAGCCTGACCTTCGACCCTCGCCATGACTCAAATGACATATGGCCGCGTCTACCTGCTGTTGCTGGAGTTACTGGGCTGTTACCCTGCAGCAGGAAGGGTGGTGTTAGATGCGGTGACCTGCAGCGCTCCTGTGTTCACCACTCAAACAACGGACTTGTTGGCTTCACATTTTTATCCTCCCTGTACCTCTCTGCTTGTTGGCTTAAATGTAAAAGCAAGAGTCTTTCTAGCCTCTCCAATAGGCGATATCTCCTTTATCTTTTATGAAAACAAACCCATAACAAATAGGAGATTCGCGTGGCAAGGGCCTGCCACAACAAACAGCCTGTACAGTAAATGACTGTTGCTGTTTGCCTCGCAGACAGTTTCTTGTGTGTGTGATGTTAAAGTGTAAGTTTACAATTCTCCATTCAGGGGAGGTTGGGCTTTACAAGGGGATTTTTTCTTTAAAGCAGCAGGAGTTTTTGTACTGTCTTTATTCTCTCTCTCAATCTGTCTCTGTCTCGGTCCCTTGCTTTTTCTTTCTCTCAATTTGTCTGCCTCTGCCTGCCAGACTCAGGCTATCCTCTTTCTTAATACACTCCGGCCTCCCCTTCTATTCTCAGTTGCCAATTAAAATAATTTTTTTCCATTTCTGCCCTGAGTCAGGCATTCCAGATGGATTTCTCTGTTTCCCCATCTCCTCGTTTTCCTTCTCTCATCCATCTTCCATCCGCTCGCATGTCAGACTTGTCATGTCGTCTTCAGATTTGTGCCATTCTACCCTTTGCTGACTGATTCTCTTAGTTTTACATTTACCCAACAGTCTCATAAAGGCCCGATAAAGCCAAACTCCCTCCGCCAGCATGTACAGTAAGTCTCAGTAACTGTAAGCTTTTATCTCAGGGTCCTGAAGCATCAGCTGCTAAGAAATCATCTTTGTTTTTGTCATTCTGCAACTGCTCTTTGTCGCAACTTTATTTTTCCATGTCATCTGATGCCCCAACTGAGACAACAGCAACTTGTTTTGGCTACAGCAACCAAACCGCAACACAGATAAGCTTTTGATGGAAGGCCACGGGTGCAACGCCAGTCTTGGCCAACATTTTTCATCTGGTCCAGCAACGTGTCGGTTATTAAATTCCCCAAAGCAGTGCTAAATCCCATCTGATATCAAGGGACTAATGCGAGTGTTGTGAGGCATAATGCATGTACAGTGAATTTGGTTGTAATAGGTCTCATGTTGCCTGTGCTGGATTAAGGAGACAATGATGTGGCTGTGAGGGGGGGATGGAGGCTGGAGACACAGGCAACCCACAGCAACAGCTGAGAAAGCCCTTTCAGTTTCTAAGTTGGTCCGCCTGTGCTGTGTGTCTGTCTATGGTTAAGCCTGACTGCATCTGTTGATGCCCACACCCCAAAAGCCTTTAGGGTGGTGAAATATCTAAATCTGCATGCGGCTATTTTGGCCAATCTAGACAGGCTTTGACAAGCTGTTTGTAGAGTTCCTGCTTTCATGGTCACATGTAGAATTAGCCGTGAAACGATGTCTCATGCTGCCTATATTTCTTTATTTTTGTTGAAAAGATGTTCTAATGCTATTTAGAGTGCTGCATGGCTAGGTTGTGTCACAATACGGCATTTGCACAAATCTAAAGCTAAATCATATTCCATATCTACTTGTGTTGTGTATGTTTATGTTGCATTGGTCTTTTGCCTGGAGGAAATAAGCACTTCACCACAAAACACTGCCTTTACGTGTAAACAGCGTCTGGCAGACATGTGCACAGAGTTATAGTTATGAATTCCTCTAGTCTGGGAGGTCACACACACCGCCAGAAAGCATGGCAGGATGTGGCAAAACGTCTCCTCTGCTGCCTCTACCTGAGAACAGCTTTCATCTTCTGTCTTTCTCATCCCTCTCTTCCTGTGCTGGTGTCTGCTTTGCATCAACCCACACAGCATGAGCTTGAAGACAAAAAAAAAAAACCTGCTGCTGCAACCAGTAAAAAAGTCTGTAAAAAGCAATTTCCATATTTGTGGGCAAAACGATGTGCACTTCACACTCAGGCTTTCCACTGCAATCAGTAGGGCTGCAATTTAAACCCTTGCATTCCCAATGCCCGACTCTGTCTTTCCTCAGTGTTTCCCATCTGTTTCATTTATTCTGAACATCATGTCAATTTTTCCCCATTAGATTTCTGGTCAGGGCAGATGAACCAAAACCAGCTGCTCAGATTTGATCAACATCCATAAGAGTCCCCCTTTTGAAAATGGCATTAAAGTGAAATCTATTCACTTTTGGATTGACGTTTACTCTCCTTTATGATTGTAGTGCCTAAGGTGGCAAACAGGCGTTGTTAGTTTTGGCTGCCTTTCAACAGAGGTGCAATCAGAGCTATAGGTATATCATAAGTGTACATAAGCCTGGGGGGAGGCACTTAAATGAGGTTCTATTAGGGTCAAGTGGAGTAAAAAAAATATGTTCACTCACTCACATGGGACATCAGGGTGTGGTGGGGTTCCCACTGATATATCTGGGAACAGAAGCCTACCTACAAAGCAGAGGCAGTGCCCTGTTAGGTCACTGTGGAAAAGTTACCTAGACTGAAAAACGATTGAAAAGACAAGCAGCGAAGGAGAGAACATTAATTACACAGACCTTGACTGCTGCTTGACTGCAGCAAAACATGGGAATTGCTCAGAGCTAAGGCTAGTGGATACTCAGAAACTAATGTGCATGTACAAATTAATTCACTAAAGCCATATATGTATGTGTAACATGCCAGTGTAAGTGTGATTTATTTGTACTTGTGCTCTTAACCCACAACTGCTCCAGTGGAACAGCACAGTGATTAGGAAAATGGCACTGATAGTGTAAGATGTTTGTACTGGACAGTTTCCAGGTGTGTGGAGCCATGGCTGCTCCCGCAACAACACACACTGGTAGTTGAAGTAAAATAAGTGAGTGTGTTCTTTGTTAAAGCAATAAGATTTTTTTTTTAATTATTTATGGGTGTATAAATAAAGATTTCTGAAAGACAAGAATAACTCATGGAAAATAAATTTCAAATTATTTTTAAAAAATAAATTGAAAATACAGGAAAAAAAACATAAAACAAACCAACTTACACCGAACATTTAACCAACTTAAAAATAAAACTGGTGGCATACTCCCAGTCCTCATACACCTACAGTTTAGCTGATCAATTTGAAATTGAAAAAGTCTCTTCAATCCAGTGAAATAAACATAAACAAAAACAGAGAGAATAGGAAAGGATGTTACATCATGAAGTGTAAGGGTAACTTCAGACCTTTCTAATTAAGCTCAGCTCATTCATCAGAACATATCAATCTCCTACATACACATCTACTTAATAAACTGTTGTTTTGCCAATAGGTAGGAGCATCTTTTCCAGCTCTGTGTTAGTGGGTTAATGATCAAGGGATCTTTGGTCATTAACAGGGGATTTAGGTAATCAGTCACTTCACATTGTAGAAGGCAATCCTATCAGGAGTTCAAATTTACTGCTGAGACAAATCCTTCACAACTCCATTCAAGCATCATGCAGCCAAATACTAAACTGTAAAATAAAGTAATTGATTGTCAACTCAAATCCAAGTTGGAACGTCTCATCAAGGCCACACACCAGGCCCGGCTGCCGTGTGTTGTCTTTAGATTACCAACAAGGCAATGAGATCACAAGCTTATTCTGATGTCTTATTTTTATCCTTCCTTCAGTGTTTTCCTCTGTTGCCAGTGGGATTAGGAATTTATCTTTTTATGCCATTGAGCGTCAGCTCTGCACGTCATCCTGCTGTGTGGAGCTGCAAGACTCTCAGCACCATTGTTTGGGCACTCGGTGATCAGCGCAGCACCAGGCTTCCCCAGCAGGCCAAGAGAGGCGACATTTGTCCCTTTTGTTAACCTGAATAGATGAGCCAGAAATACCAGCAGTGGGGGGAGAAGAGGGGTTAAGACTGGATGGTGTGGTGAGCATCTAAATCAACTAGAGCTGTTGGGCTGTTTAGTTTTATGAGGTGTGAGACCTTTTCCGCTCCCTTCAGGCTGCTTTACACTGAGGTCACAGCAAACGGATTAGGGATCACATCAGCGTGTGACCTGCATGGGCTCACCATCATTACATCATTGCTCAAATGACCTATACAGTTAATGAAAGCAGCACATCATATATTGAATGGGCCTGCTGCCAGCCGGCTCTAATTAACCCTCTAAATGGTGACAAACACGCTATCTAACCGATCAAGTTCAGGTTTGGCAGCGATGAGACATGGAGCTTTTTGCCAAGAGATAACAAGGATAAATGTCAGTTGCTTGTTAATTACAAATTGCACAACACATGGCAGGTAGGATATGTATTCAAGCACAGCATAAGCAACCAAAAAAACAAGACAGGGAACACTGACATAGACTGAGGTGAGATTACCGAGTAGCCCTCCTGAGCCTGAACCCATTCATTACAGAGAATCCCATTTCTGCATAAACAATGGTTTATAACTAAGAACTATAAACACAGAACCGAGACAAGTAGCAATCATGCTCTGTAAGGATTCAACATTTTGCAATTTTGCAGATATAATCTTTTAGCCTACGCTAACAAGGCAAATATCCTAAGAAAGATTGATGACTCTTTCATTCTCACGAAATGTTGCTTCTGACAGATATACTTTTAATGGTTACTAACTAAGAAAGCTACTTTCAGCAGCTGTCAGTAGCTGTCATTCAGAGACTGAGCCAACAAGGGAAACAAGGGAAGGGAGAGACTCAAAAACATTTCTTCAGAGAGAATGTGACACCATCTCCGATACCAACACTTTGCATGTATAAAGACAGCACATCCTCCTCAGACACACACTTTGCAGGTGCCTGATGATGCCATCCTTCCTCTTTTATTCCTCCATAATAGAAGTAAAGCAGGGAAACAGGTCACTGCGGTCCTTCAAACAGAAAGGAAAAGTCTGCGATGTTATCAAAGTAGGGGATCTAAACCTAACTCCACAAGGGCCTCCTTGGAGCCTTATAAAGGAATAACAGCAAGCATTTAACAGCACAGTGTCACAGAGTCACAGGAGAAAAACGGTTATATAACAAGAACCCCCCCCCCCCTTTTACAAGCCCTTAGGCAACAAAAACAAGAGGAGAAAGGACATCTTTGAAAATACGGACAAAAGACTTTCTGTCTCACAAACTCATTTGCTTAGAGGAGTCGTAAGAGAGCTTAACAGCGTACATTCCCCCTGATCTGCAACGGTCTCTTCCTTAACGCCGGATTGCCTCGGGCCCCTCCACCGCCCGTCCCCGAGCTTGACCTCCTCTGGCCCTTCCACAGCTCTTCGTACGCATGGCAGCTCCTCTGCCATCCTAATCCATCCTGCAGGAGGGTGGGATGCCTGTTGCCATGGAGGAAAGAGTCACTCGCTGGGCTTTCTGCCTGTGGCTGTAGTCTCCAGTGGCCCTAATGAGTGTCATTTGATGTGCTGTGATTACATCATACTAATAAAGACATATCACATACAGCTTGAGTACAGGTATTTAGGTTCATCGAAATTCCCCATTAACTTCTATCAGGCCCATATTTGTTTCATTTATTTATTTTAATAATTTATCTGATAGAGACAATGCATACAGTATACTGCACCAGATATAACTAAAAGCTAATTTCCATCTGTAGTCCCTGGGTGAATGTCCTAGGCTACATGTTTTAATAGAAATAAAATACTTCATCCTTTAAAAAATAGGAATACAGGAAAACTAAATAGTCCATATAGTCCATGCTCGCTCCTTTTAAAAGCCTATTTGCAAATGCTATTAGAAAAACAAAGATGTGATTATATTGTCAGCAAAGCCTCACAGTGTGCGGTTGGATAATTTCTTAAGTGCAGCGTCGAGCAGAAAAATATCATTAGCTACCTCGGACTATGCATATCTTGGACACTTTATGTATTGGAACGGATCCAAAGCTTATACCACAGCAGAGGTCTTATGGGAAAAAAAAAAAAAAAACGCCCTTGTGTTTCCTGACTGAGTCATGACTAGACCCATTTGTTCAAGTGGCCCAGAAAGCGTTCACGGTCCCCAGGTCACAGCTGAACTTCTCATATTTATGTTAGCTGAACTGCAGGCTGGCAGGCTAATTCACTGGTATGTGTTTTCATTAGGTCTCTGGGGCCGGGTAGAGCTGCCTCACTAACGTGGCTTCTCTGACCTCTGACCCCGGCTTTAATGGGAAGGCTGGCAGAGAAAGAGGGTCAAGGCTTTGGAGTGGGCCCGCCAGGACTTAAGGTAACAATTTGAGGAGGCATAACAGGTTATGTAACCTCGTTGCCGGACCCTAATGACTCGGTCGGGCCTCTGGAATGTCCACTCTCAATAGATCTCTTTTACATCAGTCAGTGTTTGTGGCAACACAAGTTAGCTTTGGTATGGCAACCGTGGACAAATCTGATGCAGTGTGCTCTAAAACAGCTATGTCGTGACCCACCGCTATAGCAGTGTGCTAAGCCGTCAGCCATATAACCATCAGAAAAACAGCCGTCATCCCCTCCACAACAGTTTTGTTCTTCCTTTTTCTGCATTCTTTCATTCCCATCCCTTCCCTCCAGGCAGCACAAATACCCTTCTCCCGGTCTGTAAACATGAAGAATGCAGGTTGGCAGGAATATCAGCAAAAACTAAGCCTCACCCCTACTCGAGAAAATGATGTTTTTGACCATTATGATCCCACTGACTGATATTCAGCATCAGTGGTGCATTTTTTGGGTTCCTTTGCCCGCTGCTAAAACAGGGTACAAGAAGGCATTTGGGGAAGGTAAACATCTCGCTGTGCTTCATGTGGTCTCCTCTCTATGCCATGTGTAAACTGAGGCCATAACCACAGCCTCCACCACCAGCTCCTTATTGTCTAGGCTTGGCTCTCAGCTAGAGAACAGAGCTGCTGTGTTTCTGTGTGTGTGTGTGTGTGTGTGTGTGTGTGTGCTGCTCTGTTTGCTTGGGGTCAGTGCAGGCCTCGGTTTCTCTAACAGCCACAGCTTTAACCTCAGCGAGTCCCTGCAGCCTAGGTGACACATTTCCCATGGAGTCCAGGTCATCATGGTGGCCCACTCTGCAGGCCATAAATACCTATTACTTAATGGGAATGCCAAGATTCCTCATAGCCTTGCCTGTATGTATCCCTTTGTGGTTACTGTTTATTTTATTTCTGACTGTATTATTAAATAAAGAAGAAGGTAACTGAAGCACAACCGCACTCTCCAAGTTAAGCATCTTCAGCGTTGCCATATACACACTGATCAGCGACCAAAATGGGATGCTTTGAATTCTTCTTTAATGATGGGAAGGTTCGATGGGCAGACAACAAGCACACTCCCATAGATAAGACACAAAAGAGCTGTGCAGAAATTAGACAACGCTCATACCCCAAGGGCAGCTTCACATTCATGACTCAAGTTGTGTGGGAAAAAGGCAAGCCTCACCTAGCACAACCAAGCCCAAAGCAAGCAGCAGGATAACGCATACCAACACTCCCATCAAACATGACAAAAATGTATGTGTGTGTGTGGATGTGAGCATGGAGGTGTGTTGTAGTGCCTCTATCTTTGTCCCAGGAGAAAAGGGTAATGGTTAGGGTTAAGCATGTTGTAGTTATGGTCAAATTACTGTAACACACGGGGACACATAGGGATGTAAACTATAAACTTAGTTAACACACCTTTTTATTAGCAGAATAGAGTTAACCTACCTTTTGAGACTGACATCCATCCACCTATGATCTGAATTCATAGTAAACATCATAGTAAATAGTATCAAATCGATGCAAAGGATATACGGATAGAGTCACTTAAGGGGGAAATGC